>NC_092170.1:46104709-46109539 GCF_045791955.1 Oncorhynchus clarkii lewisi
TTTCTCTTCTCCTCTTTCTCTTCTCCTCTCTCTCTTCTCCTCTCTCTCTTCTCCTCTCTCTCTTCTCCTCTCTCTTTTCTACTCTTTCTCTTCTCCTCTCTCTCTTCTCCTCTGTCTCTTCTCCCCTGTCTCTTCTCCTCTCTCTCTTCTCCTCTCTCTCTTCTCCTCTCTCTCTTCTTCTCTCTATAATTGTTCCTTTTCCTGTCCTCTCTCTTTCTTCTCTTGCTAGCTGTCAACACATTTCCTTCCTTCTGTCACCAACTTCATGACTTTGCGGTGGCTTCCGTTGTGTGTGAATGTGTGGGGAAAATGTCACTCACACCATTAAACCTTTGGACCCGATTGAATTCACCGTAAAAAGCAGAAGAGATTCAGAAGCCTGCTCTGAGGGAGATAACAACACGCCATGAAATAATACAGCATCAAACAGGATGTGACATCGCCACTGACATGTCCTGAGCATGCGTGCAGTCATTTCACTGGCTACAGCAGGCTTGTCATCACCCATTCCCCATGTCGTGCCCAACGGGCCCTGGTCCAAAGCAGTGCGCTATATAGAGACTATGGTGCCCTTTGGGACTCATGTCTGTCACTCACAGCACAGTGGCTAGGAGACTGTATCCATGTATGTTTCAGAGATAGAGGTGTATTCCATTACACTTCATGTGTAGGAGTGTAGGGGAGTGTATCTGTACCAGGATGTGGAGTGTATCTGTACCAGGATGTGGAGTGTATCTGTACCAGGATGTGGAGTGTATCTGTACCAGGATGTGGAGTGTATCTGTACCAGGATGTGGAGTGTAGGGGAGTGTATCTGTACCAGGATGTGGAGTGTATCTGTACCAGGATGTGGAGTGTAGGGGAGTGTATCTGTACTAGGATGTGGAGTGTAGGGGAGTGTATCTGTACCAGGATGTGGAGTGTATCTGTACCAGGATGTGGAGTGTAGGGGAGTGTATCTGTACCAGGATGTGGAGTGTATCTGTACCAGGATGTGGAGTGTAGGGGAGTGTATCTGTACCAGGATGTGGAGTGTAGGGGAGTGTATCTGTACCAGGATGTGGAGTGTATCTGTACCAGGATGTGGAGTGTAGGGGACTGTATCTGTACTAGGATGTGGAGTGTAGGGGAGTGTATCTGTACCAGGATGTGGAGTGTATCTGTACCAGGATGTGGAGTGTAGGGGAGTGTATCTGTACCAGGAAGTGGAGTGTATCTGTACCAGGCTGTGGAGTGTAGGGGAGTGTATCTGTACCAGGATGTGGAGTGTAGGGGAGTGTATCTGTACCAGGATGTGGAGTGTAGGGGAGTGTATCTGTACCAGGATGTGGAGTGTAGGGGAGTGTATCTGTACCAGGATGTGGAGTGTATCTGTACCAGGATGTGGAGTGTATCTGTACCAGGATGTGGAGTGTATCTGTACCAGGATGTGGAATGTAGGGGAGTGTATCTGTACCAGGATGTGGAGTGTATCTGTACCAGGATGTGGAGTGTAGGGGAGTGTATCTGTACTAGGATGTGGAGTGTAGGGGAGTGTATCTGTACCAGGATGTGGAGTGTAGGGGAGTGTATCTGTACCAGGAAGTGGAGTGTATCTGTACCAGGATGTGGAGTGTAGGGGAGTGTATCTGTACCATGATGTGGAGTGTAGGGGAGTGTATCTGTACCAGGAAGTGGAGTGTAGGGGAGTGTATCTGTACCAGGATGTGGAGTGTAGGGGAGTGTATCTGTACCAGGATGTGGAGTCTATCTGTACCAGGATGTGGAGTGTAGGGGAGTGTATCCGTACCAGGATGTGGAGTGTAGGGGAGTGTATCTGTACCAGGATGTGGAGTGTATCTGTACCAGGATGTGGAGTGTATCTGTACCATGATGTGGAGTGTATCTGTACCAGGATGTGGAGTGTATCTGTACCAGGATGTGGAGTGTAGGGGAGTGTATCTGTACCAGGATGTGGAGTGTAGGGGAGTGTATCTGTACCAGGATGTGGAGTGTAGGGGAGTGTATCTGTACCAGGATGTGGAGTGTATCTGTACCAGGATGTGGAGTGTATCTGTACCAGGATGTGGAGTGTAGGGGAGTGTATCTGTACCAGGATGTGGAGTGTAGGGGAGTGTATCTGTACCAGGATGTGGAGTGTAGTACCAGGATGTGCAGTGTATCTGTACCAGGATGTGGAGTGTATCTGTACCAGGATGTGCAGTGTATCTGTACCAGGATGTGGAGTGTATCTGTACCAGGATGTGGAGTGTATCTGTACCAGGATGTGGAGTGTAGGGGAGTGTATCTGTACCAGGATGTGGAGTGTAGGGGAGTGTATCTGTACCAGGATGTGGAGTGTAGGGGATTGTATCTGTACCAGGATGTGGAGTGTAACTGTACCAGGATGTGGAGTGTAGGGGGGTGTATCTGTACCAGGATGTGGAGTGTATCTGTACCAGGATGTGGAGTGTAGGGGAGTGTATCTGTACCAGGATGTGGAGTGTAGGGGAGTGTATCTGTACCAGGATGTGGAGTGTAGGGGAGTGTATCTGTACCAGGATGTGGAGTGTAGGGGATTGTATCTGTACCAGGATGTGGAGTGTATCTGTACCAGGATGTGGAGTGTAGGGGAGTGTATCTGTACCAGGATGTGGAGTGTATCTGTACCAGGATGTGGAGTGTATCTGTACCAGGATGTGGAGTGATCTGTACCAGGAAGTGGAGTGTAGGGGAGTGTATCTGTACTAGGATGTGGAGTGTATCTGTACCAGGATGTGGAGTGTATATGTACCAGGAAGTGGAGTGTAGGGGAGTGTATCTGTACCAGGATGTGGAGTGTAGGGGAGTGTATCTGTACCAGGATGTGGAGTGTATCTGTACCAGGATGTGGAGTGTATCTGTACCAGGATGTGGAGTGTATCTGTACCAGGATGTGGGGTGTATCTGTACCAGGATGTGGAGTGTATCTGTACAAGGATGTGGAGTGTATCTGTACCAGGATGCGGAGTGTATCTGTACTAGGATGTGGAGTGTATCTGTACCATGATGTGGAGTGTATCTGTACTAGGATGTGGAGTGTATCTGTACTAGGATGTGGAGTGTATCTGTACCATGATGTGGAGTGTATCTGTACCAGGATGTGGAGTGTATCTGTACCAGGATGTGGAGTGTATCTGTATCAGGATGTGGAGTGTATCTGTACCAGGATGTGGAGTGTATCTGTACCAGGATGTGGAGTGTAGGGGAGTGTATCTGTACTAGGAGGTGGAGTGTAGGGGAGTGTATCTGTACCAGGATGTGGAGTGTATCTGTACCAGGATGTGGAGTGTATCTGTACCAGGATGTGGAGTGTATCTGTACCAGGATGTGGAGTGTATCTGTACCAGGATGTGGAGTGTAGGGGAGTGTATCTGTACTAGGAGGTGGAGTGTAGGGGAGTGTATCTGTACCAGGATGTGGAGTGTATCTGTACCAGGATGTGGAGTGTATCTGTACCAGGATGTGGAGTGTATCTGTACCAGGATGTGGAGTGTAGGGGAGTGTATCTGTACCAGGATGTGGAGTGTAGGGGAGTGTATCTGTACCAGGATACCTCCTCTCCTCTCCTCTCCTCTCCTCTCCTCTCCTCTCCTCTCCTCTCCTCTCCTCTCCTCTCCTCTCCTCTCCTCTCATCTCATCTCATCTCATCTCATCTCATCTCATCTCCTCTCCTCTCCTCTCCTCTCCTCTCATCTCATCTCATCTCTTCTCCTCTCTTCTCCTCTCCTCTCCTCTGTGTAACAAATGTGATGAGTGAATCACCATAATAGCATGACTATCCAGTGGGCTGACCCTGAGACTTTGTCTGACCCATTAAATCATACTCCCAGGGCGGAGTAGCTAGCAGGTCATGATGCTCACCATACTACCATATAGTAGCTAGCAGGTCATGCTGCTCACCATACTACCATATAGTAGCTAGCAGGTCATGCTGCTCACCATACTACCATATAGTAGCTAGCAGGTCATGCTGCTCAACATACTACCATATAGTAGCTAGCAGGTCATGCTGCTCACCATACTACCATATAGTAGCTAGCAGGTCATGCTGCTCACCATACTACCATATAGTAGCTAACAGGTCATGCTGCTCAACATACTACCATATAGTAGCTAGCAGGTCATGCTGCTCACCATACTACCATATAGTAGCTAACAGGTCATGCTGCTCAACATACTACCATATAGTAGCTAACAGGTCATGCTGCTCATGCTCAACATACTACCATATAGTAGCTAGCAGGTCATGCTGCTCACCATACTACCATATAGTAGCTAGCAGGTCATGCTGCTCACCATACTACCATATAGTAGCTAGCAGGTCATGCTGCTCACCATACTACCATATAGTAGCTAGCAGGTCATGCTGCTCACCATACTACCATATAGTAGCTAACAGGTCATGATGCTCAACATACTACCATATAGTAGCTAGCAGGTCATGCTGCTCACCATACTACCATATAGTAGCTAGCAGGTCATGCTGCTCACCATACTACCATATAGTAGCTAGCAGGTCATGCTGCTCACCATACTACCATATAGTAGCTAGCAGGTCATGCTGCTCACCATACTACCATATAGTAGCTAGCAGGTCATGATGCTCACCATACTACCATATAGTAGCTAGCAGGTCATGCTGCTCACCATACTACCATATAGTAGCTAGCAGGTCATGCTGCTCACCATACTACCATATAGTAGCTAGCAGGTCATGCTGCTCACCATACTACCATATAGTAGCTAGCAGGTCATGCTGCTCACCATACTACCATATAGTAGCTAGCAGGTCATGCTGCTCAACATACT
>NC_092170.1:46109639-46119639 GCF_045791955.1 Oncorhynchus clarkii lewisi
CAAGTGGGGCTGTGGGTTTGAGGGGTGGGGGACTGTGGGTTTGAGGGGTGGGGGGCTGTGGGTTTGAGGGGTGGGGGGCTGTGGGTTTGAGGGGTGGGGGCTGTGGGTTTGAGGGGTGGGTGGGCTGTGGGGCTGTGGGTTTGAGGCGTGGGGGCTGTGGGTTTGAGGGGTGGGTGGGCTGTGGGGCTGTGGGTTTGAGGTGTGGTTGCTGTGGGTTTGAGGGGTGGGTGGGCTGTGGGGCTGTGGGTTTGAGGCGTGGGGGCTGTGGGTTTGAGGGGTGGGTAGCCTGTGGGTTTGAGGGGTGGTGGGCTGTGGGTTTGAGGGGTGGGTGGGCTGTGGGGTTGAGGGGTAGGTGGCCTGTGGGTTTGAGGGGTGGGGGCTGTGGGTTTGAGGGATGGTGGGCTGTGGGTTTGAGGGGTGGGTGGGCTGTGGGGTTGAGGGGTAGGTGGCCTGTGGGTTTGAGGGGTGGGAAGGGGAAATGGGTAGAGGATTAAGGAGGGAGGAGGGAGGAGAAGGTGGAAAAGAGTTTCCTAGGGTTAGAGGCATTGAGCCACTTAGCCAAGGAGCAGGAGGGGAGGGTCAAGTCGGCCGGGAGGAAAGGGGAAACTGCGAGTCACAGGATGTGGAAAAAGAGGAGAGTAGGGTTGACGAGGCAGAATCAGGAGACAGGAGGGACAAGGATTTATCATAAAGAAGAGATGATATGACAGAAGAGAGAACGAAGATTACGATGGTGCATGATCATCTGGGTAGGAGCTGAGAGGTTAGGGTTGGAGGAAAGGGAGACGGAAAAGGAAACAAAGTAGTGATCAGAGACCTGGAGGAGGTGACAGTGAGATTAGTAGGAGAACAGAGACCTGGAGAAGGTTACAGTGAGATTAGTAGGAGAACAGAGAGCTGGAGGAGGTGACAGTGAGATTAGTAGGAGAACAGAGACCTGGAGGAGGTAACAGTGAGATTAGTAGGAGAACAGAGACCTGGAGGGGGGTTACAGTGAGATTAGTAGGAGAACAGAGACCTGGAGGGGGGTTACAGTGAGATTAGTAGGAGAACAGAGACATGGAGGAGGTGACAGTGAGATTAGTAGGAGAACAGAGACATGGAGGAGGTGACAGTGAGATTAGTAGGAGAACAGAGACCTGGAGGGGTGTTGCAGTGAGATTAGTAGGAGAAGAGAGACCTGGAGGATGTTGCAGTGAGATTAGTAGGAGAACAGAGACATGGAGGAGGGTTACAGTGAGATTAGTAGGAGAACAGAGACCTGGAGGGGTGTTACAGTGAGATTAGTAGGAGAACAGAGACCTGGAGGAGGTTACAGTGAGATTAGTAGGAGAACAGAGACCTGGAGGAGGTTACAGTGAGATTAGTAGGAGAACAGAGACATGGAGGAGGTTACAGTGAGATTAGATAGTGAGATTAGTAGGAGAACAGAGACCTGGAGGAGGAGATTACAGAGACCTGGAGGAGGTTACAGTGAGATTAGTAGGAGAACAGAGACATGGAGGGGTGTTGCAGTGAGATTAGTAGGAGAACAGAGACCTGGAGGAGGTGACAGTGAGATTAGTAGGAGAACAGAGACCTGGAGGAGGTTACAGTGAGATTAGTAGGAGAACAGAGACCTGGAGGAGGTTACAGTGAGATTAGTAGGAGAACAGAGACCTGGAGCGGGTTACAGTGAGATTAGTAGGAGAACAGAGACCTGGAGGGGTGTTGCAGTGAGATTAGTAGGAGAACAGAGACATGGAGGAGGTTACAGTGAGATTAGTAGGAGAACAGAGACCTGGAGGAGGTTACAGTGAGATTAGTAGGAGAACAGAGACCTGGAGGGGGTTACAGTGAGATTAGTAGGAGAACAGAGACATTGAGGAGGTTACAGTGAGATTAGTAGGAGAATAGAGACCTGGAGGGGGTTACAGTGAGATTAGTAGGAGAACAGAGACATTGAGGAGGTTACAGTGAGATTAGTAGGAGAACAGAGACCTGGAGGAGGTTACAGTGAGATTAGTAGGAGAACAGAGACCTGGGGGAGGTTACAGTGAGATTAGTAAGAGAACAGAGACATGGAGGGGGGTTACAGTGAGATTAGTAGGAGAATGGAGACCTGGAGGGGGGTTACATTGAGATTAGGAGGAGAACAGAGACATGGAGGAGGTTACAGTGAGATTAGTAGGAGAACAGCCTCTAGTAAAGATGAGGTCAAGCGTATTGCCTGCCTTGTGAGTGGGAGGGGACTGTGAAAGTGGGAGGGGACTGGGAAAGGGAGAAGTCAAAAGAGGCAACGAGGGGAAAGAGAGAGTTGAGGCAGACATTGGGAGGTTGAAGTCGCCAAGTACGAATAGCGGTGAGCCATCATCAAGAAATGAGCTTATTGAGGAACTCTCCAAGGGCACCTGGTGGACAATAGATTACAATAATGTTAATCTTGAGTGGACGAGTGACAGTGACAGGATGGAAATCAAATGAGCAGATGGACAGGTGAGAGTGGGAGAAAGACCTGCGTCACCACCGTGACGACCAGATGCTCTCAGACTATTAGAGAAAACATAGTCAGATGAAGAGAAAGCAGCTGGAGTAGTAGTGTTCTCTGGGGCGATCCATGTGTCTTTCACGACCAAAAAGTCAAGGGACTGAAGGGCACCATAGGCTGAGATGAACTTGGCGTTCTTGACCTGCAGATCGGCAATGCAATGCCGAATAGTCAAAGGAGTCACAACGAGTGTCTACAGATAAGTATGGGGAGTTCAAGGCAATTTCCTCTCTGCC
Source organism: Oncorhynchus clarkii lewisi (assembly GCF_045791955.1). Lineage (NCBI taxonomy): Eukaryota > Metazoa > Chordata > Actinopteri > Salmoniformes > Salmonidae > Oncorhynchus > Oncorhynchus clarkii. The sequence continues at coordinate 46,112,403 of NC_092170.1, forward strand.
ATTGAACTGCTATCAAACCATCTCTGGTCTCTCTCTACCATTAAACTGGTATCAAGCCATCTCTGGTCTCTCTCTGCCATTAAACTGGTATCAAGCCATCTCTGGTCTCTCTCTACCATTAAACTGGTATCAAACCAAACCATCTCTGGTCTCTCTCTACCATTAAACTGGTATCAAGCCATCTCTGGTCTCTCTCTACCATTAAACTGGTATCAAGCCATCTCTGGTCTCTCTCTACCATTAAACTGCTATCAAGCCATCTCCGGTCTCTCTCTGCCATTAAACTGGTATCAAGCCATCTCTGGTCTCTCTCTGCCATTAAACTGGTATCAAACCATCTCTGGTCTCTCTCTACCATTAAACTGGTATCAAGCAATCTCTGGTCTCTCTCTGCCATTAAACTGGTATCAAACCATCTCCATAACTACTATGTTCAACGTTATTATCTAGTTAAACTTCACACTGTCAGTCTGGACTGATAGTAATAATGACGTCATGGATGAGCCTCTTCTATAGTCTGTGATAATACTATGACAGGCTGAAACGAGCCCTGCCTGCTAGGAGAGAAGAACAGAAGTGGGGTCTTTTTTTGGCCGGGGGCATTGATGATAAAACAGTCTGTAGTAAACAAAGCATCTGGCATCATGATAGTATTGATGTGCAACTATTGATCAGAGACTGAACGATCAGGGATGGAGAGCAACAGAGAAAGATGGCCATAATTGAAATGACTGGCACTCATTCAAAGGGTGTACTTCAGGGCTTTCGTCGGGTGATGTGATGATCTTAAAGCACACAGTCCTCCCTGTCCCTCCCTCCCTCCCCTCCCTCCCTCCCCTCCTCCCTCCCTCCCTCACTACCATGCTCTGCTACCAGAGTGCTATAGGGATGCAGGCGATGGTTTGACAAGATGACAAGTCACTGGCAGAGCTGATTATAAGCTATAAGGTCAGAGAAGTGGGAAGGTGTGTGTGTGTGTGCCTTGCAAGCCTTCTCTCTCTCACCTACAGCATGGCTTCCTCATAGTAATTCCCACCACTGTTGATGTAGTTACACAAACAGCAGTTCTCTTTGACTTGTTATCACAAGTTACAGGCACATTATAGGCAATGAGGAACACAATGGAAAGCGTTTGAGGATATCGAGTTAGACAGGTCGGGTAGCTCAGAGATAGTTGGTGTAACTACTAGAGACAAGGGCATGAAATAGTAAAACTATATATATAGATACAGTGCCTTGCGAAAGTATTCGGCCCCCTTGAACTTTGCGACCTTTTGCCACATTTCAGGCTTCAAACATAGAGATATAAAACTGTATTTTTTTTTGAAGAATCAACAACAAGTGGGACACAATCATGAAGTGGAACGACATTTATTGGATATTTCAAATTTTTTTAACAAATCAAAAACTGAAAAATTGGGCGTGCAAAATTATTCAGCCCCTTTACTTTCAGTGCAGCAAACTCTCTCAAGAAGTTCAGTGAGGATCTCTGAATGATCCAATGTTGACCTAAATGACTAATGATGATAAATAAAATCCACCTGTGTGTAATCAAGTCTCCGTATAAATGCACCTGCACTGTGATAGTCTCAGAGGTCTGTTAAAAGCGCAGAGAGCATCATGAAGAACAAGGAACACACCAGGCAGGTCCGAGATACTGTTGTGAAGAAGTTTAAAGACGGATTTGGATACAAAAAGATTTCCCAAGCTTTAAACATCCCAAGGAGCACTGTGCAAGCAATAATATTGAAATGGAAGGAGTATCAGACCACAGCAAATCTACCAAGACCTGGCCGTCCCTCTAAACTTTCAGCTCATACAAGGAGAAGACTGATCAGAGATGCAGCCAAGAGGCCCATGATCACTCTGGATGAACTGCAGAGATCTACAGCTGAGGTGGGAGACTCTGTCCATAGGACAACAATCAGTCGTATATTGCACAAATCTGGCCTTTATGGAAGAGTGGCAAGAAGAAAGCCATTTCTTAAAGATATCCATAAAAAGTGTCGTTTAAAGTTTGCCACAAGCCACCTGGGAGACACACCAAACATGTGGTAGAAGGTGCTCTGGTCAGATGAAACCAAAATTGAACTTTTTGGCAACAATGCAAAACGTTATGTTTGGCGTAAAAGCAACACAGCTGAACACACCATCCCCACTGTCAAACATGGTGGTGGCAGCATCATGGTTTGGGCCTGCTTTTCTTCAGCAGGGACAGGGAAGATGGTTAAAATTGATGGGAAGATGGATGGAGCCAAATACAGGACCATTCTGGAAGAAAACCTGATGGATTATGCAAAAGACCTGAGACTGGGATGGAGATTTGTCTTCCAACAAGACAATGATCCAAAACATAAAGCAAAATCTACAATGGAATTGTTCAAAAATAAACATATCCAGGTGTTAGAATGGCCAAGTCAAAGTCCAGACCTGAATCCAATCGAGAATCTGTGGAAAGAACTGAAAACTGCTGTTCACAAATGCTCTCCATCCAACCTCACTGAGCTCGAGCTGTTTTGCAAGGAGGAATGGGAAAAAATGTCAGTCTCTCGATGTGCAAAACTGATAGAGACATACCCCAAGCGTCTTACAGCTGTAATCGCAGCAAAAGGTGGCGCTACAAAGTATTAACTTCAGGGGGCTGAATAATTTTGCACGCCCAATTTTTCAGTTTTTGATTTGTTAAAAAAGTTTGAAATATCAAATAAATGTCGTTCCACTTCGTGATTGTGTCCCACTTGTTGTTGATTCTTCACAAAAAAATACAGTTTTATATCTTTATGTTTGAAGCCTGAAATGTGGCAAAAGGTCGCAAAGTTCAAGGGGGCCGAATGCTTTCGCAAGGCACTGTATATATATATATATATATATATATATATATATATATATATATATATAGTAATTTTTTTACAATGATGTGAAATTTAAACTAGAATTGTCCCACCACCGTCAGCTGCCCGTTATAGGCATGATACGCTAAAGGACTACAGGACAGATCATTACAGCAATCTTTCAACTACAGTTGGATCTCCCAGAACGGTAGTGAAGCCATCCTTCTTCTACACGTCCTTTAGCTGTAGGGTGAATCCCAAATGGCACCTTTGTCCCTCGATAGCACACTGCCTTTGACCTGACGACTGTGTACTGTAGTGCACTAAATAGGGAATAGGGTGCATATTTGGGACATGTCCTACACACTTAGAACCTGACAGGGTTCTTTGGCTGTCCCCATAAGAGAACCCTTTGAGAACCTGTTTGGTTCCAGGCAGAACCCTTTCTACAGAGGAACCCTTTAGGCCGAAGAACCGTTCAGGAAAAGCTTTTTTTCTCTGAGTGTAGCTCTCTGTTCTTGGTTTAGCTCTTGTTTAAAGGGGAGATTCCATCTCATCCCAAAAAGCATTGATTGGTCGTCAGAGGAGAGAGAGAAAGAGAAAGAGAGAGATAGAGAGAGAGAGAGAGAGAGGAGAGAAAGAGGGGAGAGAGAGAGATGGTTCACTATGGTGAATCACTAAAACAATACAGAAATACACTACGGAAAAAGAAGGAACAGCATGTCAGAAATCAGCTCAATGCAATTGAAGAATCCATAGACTCTAACCACTTCTGGGAAAATTGGAAAACACTAAACAAACAACAACACGAAGAATTATCTATCCAAAATTGAGATTTATGGGTAAACCACTTCTCCAATCTTTTTGGCTCTATAACAAAGAATAAAGAGCAAAAACATATACATGATCAAATACAGATCTTAGAATCAACTATTAAAGACTACCAGAACCCACTGGATTCTCCAATTACATTGAATGAGTTACAGGACAAAATAAAAACCCTCCAACCCAAAAAGACCTGTGGTGTTGATGGTATCCTCAATGAAATGATCAAATATACAGACAAAAAATTCCAATTGGCTATACTAAAACTCTTTAACATCATACTTAGCTCTGGCATCTTCCCCAATATTTGGAACCAAGGACTGATCACCCCAATCCACAAAAGTGGAGACAAATTTGACCCCAATAACTACCGTGGAATTTGTGTCAACAGTAACCTTGGGAGACTCGTACATTTCCTCAATGAAAACAATGTACTGAGCAAATGTCAAATTGGCTTTTTACCAAATTACCGTACAACAGACCATGTATTCACCCTGCACACCCTAATTGACAACCAAACAAACCAAAACAAAGGCAAAGTCTTCTCATGCTTTGTTGATTTCAAAAAAGCCTTCGACTCAATTTGGCATGAGGGTCTGCAATACAAACTGATGGAAAGTGGTGTTGGGGGTAAAACAAACAACATTATAAAATCCATGTACACAAACAACAAGTGTGCGGTTAAAATTGGCAAAAAACACACACATTTCTTCACACAGGGTCGTGGGGTTAGACAGGGGTGCAGCTTAAGCCCCACCCTCTTCAACATATATATCAATGAATTAGCGAGGGCACTAGAAAAGTCTGCAGCACCTGGCCTCCCCCTGCTAGAATCCGAAGTCAAATGTCTGCTGTTTGCTGATGATCTGGTGCTTCTGTCACCAACCAAGGAGGCCCTACAGCAGCACCTAGATCTTATGCACAGATTCTGTCAGACCTGGGCCCTGACAGTAAGTCTCAGTAAGACCAAAATAATGGTGTTCCAAAAAAGGTCCAGTCACCAGGACCACAAATACAAATTCCATCTAGACACTGTTGCCCTAGAGCACACAAAAAAACTATACATACCTTGGCCTAAACATCAGCGCCACAGGCAACTTCCACAAAGCTGTGAACACCAGTTGTGTCCAGGGAGGAGGGAACATTAATGCTGAACACCAGTTGTGTCCAGGGAGGAGGGAACATTAATGTTAAACACCAGTTGTGTCCAGGGAGGAGGGAACATTAATGCTGAACACCAGTTGTGTCCAGGGAGGAGGGAACATTAATGCTGAACACCAGTTGTGTCCAGGGAGGAGGGAACATTAATGTTAAACACCAGTTGTGTCCAGGGAGGAGGGAACATTAATGCTGAACACCAGTTGTTTCCAGGGAGGAGGGAACATTAATGCTGAACACCAGTTGTGTCCAGGGAGGAGGGAACATTAATGCTGAACACCAGTTGTTTCCAGGGAGGAGGGAACATTAATGCTGAACACCAGTTGTGTCCAGGGAAGGGGGAACATTAATGCTGAACACCAGTTGTTTCCAGGGAGGAGGGAACATTAATGCTGAACACCAGTAGTTTCCAGGGAGGAGGGAACATTAATGCTGAACACCAGTTGTTTCCAGGGAGGAGGGAACATTAATGCTGAACACCAGTTGTGTCCGGGGAGGAGGGAACATTAATGCTGAACACCAGTTGTTTCCAGGGATGAGGGAACATTAATGCTGAACACCAGTTGTTTCCAGGGAGGAGGGAACATGAATGCTGAACACCAGTTGTTCCCAGGGAGGAGGGAACATTAATGCTGAACACCAGTTGTTTCCAGGGAGGAGGGAACATTAATGCTGAACACCAGTTGTTTCCAGGGAGGAGGGAACTTTAATGCTGAACACCAGTTGTTTCCAGGGAGGAGGGAACTTTAATGCTGAACACCAGTTGTTTCCAGGGAGGAGGGAACATTAATGCTGAACACCAGTTGTTTCCAGGGAGGAGGGAACATTAATGCTGAACACCAGTTGTTTCCATGGAGGAGGGAACTTTAATGCTGAACACCAGATGTTTCCAGGGAGTAGGGAACTTTAATGCTGAACACCAGTTGTTTCCAGGGAGGAGGGAACATTAATGCTGAACACCAGTTGTTTCCAGGGAGGAGGGAACATTAATGCTGAACACCAGTTGTTTCCAGGGAGGAGGGAACATGAATGCTGAACACCAGTTGTTTCCAGGGAGGAGGGAACATTAATGCTGAACACCAGTTGTTTCCAGGGAGGAGGGAACTTTAATGCTGAACACCAGTTGTTTCCAGGGAGGAGGGAACTTTAATGCTGAACACCAGTTGTTTCCAGGGAGGAGGGAACATTAATGCTGAACACCAGTTGTTTCCAGGGAGGAGGGAACATTAATGCTGAACACCAGTTGTTTCCATGGAGGAGGGAACTTTAATGCTGAACACCAGATGTTTCCAGGGAGTAGGGAACTTTAATGCTGAACACCAGTTGTTTCCAGGGAGGAGGGAACATTAATGCTGAACACCAGTTGTTTCCAGGGAGGAGGGAACATGAATGCTGAACACCAGTTGTTTCCAGGGAGGAGGGAACATTAATGCTGAACACCAGTTGTTTCCAGGGAGGAGGGAACATTAATGCTGAACACCAGTTGTTTCCAGGGAGGAGGGAACATTAATGCTGAACACCAGTTGTTTCCAGGGAGGAGGGAACATGAATGCTGAACACCAGTTGTTCCCAGGGAGGAGGGAACATTAATGCTGAACACCAGTTGTTTCCAGGGAGGAGGGAACTTTAATGCTGAACACCAGTTGTTTCCAGGGAGGAGGGAACTTTAATGCTGAACACCAGTTGTTTCCAGGGAGGAGGGAACATTAATGCTGAACACCAGTTGTTTCCAGGGAGGAGGGAACATTAATGCTGAACACCAGTTGTTTCCATGGAGGAGGGAACTTTAATGCTGAACACCAGATGTTTCCAGGGAGTAGGGAACTTTAATGCTGAACACCAGTTGTTTCCAGGGAGGAGGGAACATTAATGCTGAACACCAGTTGTTTCCAGGGAGGAGGGAACATTAATGCTGAACACCAGTTGTTTCCAGGGAGGAGGGAACATTAATGCTGAACACCAGTTGTTTCCAGGGAGGAGAGAACATTAATGCTGAACACCAGTTGTGTCCGGGGAGGAGGGAACATTAATGCTGAACACCAGTTGTTTCCAGGGAGGAGGGAACATGAATGCTGAACACCAGTTGTTTCCAGGGAGGAGGGAACATTAATGCTGAACACCAGTTGTTTCCAGGGAGGAGGGAACTTTAATGCTGAACACCAGTTGTTTCCAGGGAGGAGGGAACATTAATGCTGAACACCAGTTGTTTCCAGGGAGGAGGGAACATTAATGCTGAACACCAGTTGTTTCCAGGGAGGAGGGAACATTAATGCTGAACACCTGTTGTTTCCAGGGAGGAGGGAACATTAATGCTGAACACCAGTTGTTTCCAGGGAGTAGGGAACATTAATGCTGAACACCTGTTGTTTCCAGGGAGGAGGGAACATGAATGCTGAACACCAGTTGTTTCCAGGGAGGAGGGA
>NC_092170.1:46124639-46132139 GCF_045791955.1 Oncorhynchus clarkii lewisi
GGGGTTTGAGGAGCCCCCTCCATCTAAAACCCACCATACTCTCCACCCCACATTCCCCCAGCCACTGATGTGCCTTCACTCCTCTTTGATACTGGGGGTTTGAGGAGCCCCCTCCATCTAAAACCCACCATACTCTCCGCCCCACATTCCCCCTGCCACTGATGTGCCTTCACTCCTCTTTGATACTGGGGGTTTGAGGAGCCCCCTCCATCTAAAACCCACCATACTCTCCACCCCACATTCCCCCAGCCACTGATGTGCCTTCACTCCTCTTTGATACTGGGGGTTTGAGGAGCCCCCTCCATCTAAAACCCACCATACTCTCCACCCCACATTCCCCCAGCCACTGATGTGCCTTCACTCCTCTTTGATACTGGGGGTTTGAGGAGCCCCCTCCATATAAAACCCACCATACTCTCCGCCCCACATTCCCCCTGCCACTGATGTGCCTTCACTCCTCTTTGATACTGGGGGTTTGAGGAGCCCCCTCCATCTAAAACCCACCATACTCTCCACCCCACATTCCCCCTGCCACTGATGTGCCTTCACTCCTCTTTGGTACTGGGGGTTTGAGGAGCCCCCTCCATCTAAAACCCACCATACTCTCCGCCCCACATTCCCCCAGCCACTGATGTGCCTTCACTCCTGTTAGGCTCCTAATGTTCCTTACCTTTATTCATGTTTATGTTATTTCACCTTTATTTCACCAGGTAGACCAGATCACCTTTATTTAACCAGGTAGACCAGATCACCTTTATTTCACCAGGTAGACCAGATCACCTTTATTTAACCAGGTAGACCAGATCACCTTTATTTAACCAGGTAGACCAGATCACCTTTATTTAACCAGGTAGACCAGATCACCTTTATTTAACCAGGTAGACCAGATCACCTCTATTTAACCAGGTAGACCAGATCACCTTTATTTAACCAGGTAGACCAGATCACCTTTATTTAACCAGGTAGACCAGATCACCTTTATTTAACCAGGTAGACCAGATCACCTTTATTTAACCAGGTAGACCAGATCACCTTTATTTAACCAGGTAGACCAGATCACCTTTATTTAACCAGGTAGACCAGATCACCTTTATTTAACCAGGTAGACCAGATCACCTCTATTTAACCAGGTAGACCAGATCACCTTTATTTAACCAGGTAGACCAGATCACCTTTATTTAACCAGGTAGACCAGATCACCTTTATTTAACCAGGTAGACCAGATCACCTTTATTTAACCAGGTAGACCAGATCACCTTTATTTAACCAGGTAGACCAGATCACCTTTATTTAACCAGGTAGACCAGATCACCTTTATTTAACCAGGTAGACCAGATCACCTTTATTTAACCAGGTAGACCAGATCACCTTTATTTAACCAGGTAGACCAGATCACCTTTATTTAACCAGGTAGGCCAGATCACCTTTATTTAACCAGGTAGACCAGATCACCTTTATTTAACCAGGTAGACCAGATCACCTTTATTTAACCAGGTAGACCAGATCACCTTTATTTCACCAGGTAGACCAGATCACCTTTATGTAACCAGGGAGGCCAGATCACCTTTATTTAACCAGGTAGACCAGATCACCTTTATTTAACCAGGTAGACCAGATCACCTTTATTTAACCAGGTAGACCAGATCACCTTTATTTAACCAGGTAGACCAGATCACCTTTATTTAACCAGGTAGACCAGATCACCTTTATTTAACCAGGTAGACCAGATCACCTTTATTTCACCAGGTAGACCAGATCACCTCTATTTAACCAGGTAGACCAGATCACCTTTATTTAACCAGGTAGACCAGATCACCTCTATTTAACCAGGTAGACCAGATCACCTTTATTTAACCAGGTAGACCAGATCACCTTTATTTCACCAGGTAGACCAGATCACCTTTATGTAACCAGGTAGACCAGATCACCTATTTAACCAGGTAGACCAGATCACCTTTATTTAACCAGGTAGACCAGATCACCTTTATAGACCAGATCACCTTTATTTCACCAGGTAGACCAGACCACCTTTATTTAACCAGGTAGACCAGATCACCTTTATTTAACCAGGTAGACCAGATCACCTTTATTTCACCAGGTAGACCAGATCACCTTTATGTAACCAGGTAGACCAGATCACCTTTATTTAACCAGGTAGACCAGATCACCTTTATTTAACCAGGTAGACCAGATCACCTCTATTTAACCAGGTAGACCAGATCACCTTTATTTCACCAGGTAGACCAGACCACCTTTATTTAACCAGGTAGACCAGATCACCTTTATTTAACCAGGTAGACCAGATCACCTCTATTTAACCAGGTAGACCAGATCACCTTTATTTCACCAGGTAGACCAGATCACCTTTATGTAACCAGGTAGACCAGATCACCTTTATTTAACCAGGTAGACCAGATCACCTCTATTTAACCAGGTAGACCAGATCACCTTTATTTCACCAGGTAGACCAGATCACCTTTATTTAACCAGGTAGACCAGATCACCTTTATTTAACCAGGTAGACCAGATCACCTTTATTTAACCAGGTAGACCAGATCACCTTTATTTAACCAGGTAGACCAGATCACCTTTATTTAACCAGGTAGACCAGATCACCTTTATTTAACCAGGTTGGCTAGTTGAGAACAAGTTCTCATTTGCAACTGTGACCTGGCCAAGATAAAGCATAGCAGTGTGAACAGACAACAACACAGAGTTACACATGGAGTAAACAATAAACAATAAACAAGTCAATAACATAGTAGACAAAAAAAGAATCTATATACATTGTGTGCAAAAGGCATGAGGAGGTAGTACAATAAATAGGCCATAGGAGTGAATAATTACAATTTAGTAGATTAACACTGGAGTGATAAATGATCAGATGGTCATGTACAGGTAGAGATATTGGTGTGCAAAAGAGCAGAAAAGTAAATAGATAAAAACAGTATGGGGATGAGGTAGGTGAATTGGGTGGGCTGTTTACCAATAGACTATGTACAGCTGCAGCGATCGGTTAGCTGCTCAGATAGCAGATGTTTAAAGTTGGTGAGGGAGATAAAAGTCTCCAACTTCAGCGATTTTTTCAATTCGTTCCAGTCACAGGCAGCAGAGAACTGAAAGGAAAGGCGGCCAAAGGAGGTGTTGGCTTTGGGGATGATCAGTGAGATACACCTGCTGGAGCGCGTGCTACGGGTGGGTGTTGCCATCGTGACCAGTGAACTGAGATAAGGCGGAGCTTTACCTAGCATGGACTTGAAGATGACCTGGAGCCAGTGGGTCTGGCGATGAATATGTAGTGAGGTTGTAGAGGGCTTTACAGAGGTTGTAGAGGGCTTTACCTCCCACCCCTCTAAACTCCCCCAGGCTCGGAGTGTTAAAATCTAACAAGTCCTCCAGACCCCCTTGCCAGTCCCCTCTCCTCAGTCTCCTCCCCTCTCTGCAAACATTGGTGGCCCCTCCCCTTTGGCCGGTCAAACACACCCCTTATCGTCTCAGACAGTGCTTCCTGGACCTCCTCCAGGAATCTCTCCAGCAGCCTAAGATATGTTATTCAAGTTTGTTTTGCCAGGACTTCCAAGGTTTTCCACCCCCCTCCCCCAGCAGTCTCAGGTCATCCAGCCTTAGTAAACCCGCTGCCATCAGTCGCTTTTGCAGGGTGGCCGACTGAACCGATCTCAAAAGGATGGCTGGATTGTGGAAGATAGGCTCCTCCCACACCCACAGCCCAGGCTCCACACCCCCTTCTCATGTGGGCCTTAGCAGCTGCCAGGCCATCAGCACCGCGGAGTAAAACTCAGAGAGACCTGCTACAGAATACTCAGCCTCTCCAGCCTCATGAGGAACAGCTGCTGGTCCAACCCTAATCCGCTGCTGGTTCCCTCCAGACAACATCAGTATGGTAAAGCAGCCATCCTGCTCTCCACCAGGCCCTGTCCTCCTTCATGTACAACACTGCCACCCTAAACCAGTGATGGTCCAACCAGAAAAAATCCATCAGCTTGCGTTGCAGGTCTGCGAGCAGACTGGCGGGGGGGGTTGAGGACAGCCAGTTTATGCCACAGAGAAGATGTGCCCAGGTTGTTGATTATCAGCACCCTCCCTCTATATGACAATTGGGACAGGAGCCACCTCCACCTGGCCAGTTTTGACACTACTGCCTGTGACAGCCCCTCCCAGTTCTTCCTGACCCACCTCCCTGAGGCCAGGTACACCCCAAACATTTGAAGCCCTTCACAACCCCACTGCAAACCAACTGGAAGCAGAAGAAGGGCCTTATCCCCCCATCCCCATATATCAGAGCTTTGCTCTTGCCCCAGTTCACCTTTGCTGACAAAGCTCCCTTGTACACCTTCAGACTGGTCTCTAGTGCCAAGTCCTGATCATCCCTGACCATCACAGAAACATCATCTGCATATGCTGACACTGCTATGCCTGTCACCACATCCATTCCTGTCCAGCACACTCCCTGCAGTCTCCTGTGTAGCAGTCCTAAAAAAGGCTCAATGGCTAATGTGTATAACTGCCCAGATAGAGGGCATCCTTGTCTAATGCCCCGTCTCACCCAGACTGGCCTACTGAGCCCCCCTCCCACCTTGACCATACATGACGCCCCAGCATACTACAGCTTCACACAGGCCAAAAAAACTTTCCCCAAACCTAAACAACACATTAAACAGATACCCATGGTCCACTCTATCAAAAGCCTTCTCTTGGTATAGAGAGACCAGTCCAAAGTTCACATTAGAAAAGTCCAACGTGTCCCTGATGAAGAACAAGTTGTCCATGATTGAGCGTCCTGGTACACAATATGTCTGGTCTTTGAGTACTATAGAGTCCAGACGGGACCTCAGTCTGTTAGCGAGGACCTTGGCAAATATATTGTTGTCCGCACAGAGCAATGGCACAGACCTACAGTTCTTAAGTTCACAGAAGTCCCCAGTTCTGGGCCGGAGAGTCAGTGCCGCCTGACGGCAGCTCATCGGTAACTCTAAATAAGTCCAGTCCAATTATTTCCAGAAAGAGACCAATAACAAAGCTCAACAAGTATGAAGGTCGACCTTTATGCACTGTTGTGATTCACTTCCTCAACCTAAAACGTTTCCTGAGTGAGAGGACATCATGCCCATCATGCCCGTTGTGTTGTACTGATCTTACAAACTTTCCCGGATCGGAAAAAAAAGCTTCAAGATGAACCTTTTTCACAAAGCTCTTATGCCCCAAATCCCCTCAAAGCATCGTAGACTATCTGTGCTGGCAAACCCTGCATAGAGTCCCTCCCCATGCCTCACTTTAAAAGGCACATTTAACAGTTGCTCATTGCTATTTAGAAACACACACACTTGCTTCCGGAACTAAACAACTTAACGTCATCTGCCTGAAAACCTGCAGACACGAAACCCGCTAGCACACTTACCAAACCGACTCAGAAAGAGGAGAAATCACTACCAACACATACAAAGATTCCACTTGTCTACCCACCAAATTTACTATTTTCATGAACACAATCACAGCTGGACGTAGAATGTATACATTCAGCTCGTACCTGTTCACCGACGGCGAGCAGAACCTCCATTCTCAGGAACATACCTGAAACCATGCCGAACACAACAGCGTCTCTTCCGCGCTAGGCTGAGAAGCAATCGCACACACTAATACATTCAAAAGCCAGGAAACTAAAACTCTGTCCTCTTCCTCCCTAACTTTCAACAAAAACAGTGGATACCGCTAAACTAACAATGTGTTAACTCTCCACCATGTAAAACAATGAAAGAAAAGACCAAGGAAAAAATCAAGGAAATAAGTAAGGACAGAGCCCTCCACACGCCCTCTGAACTGCAAAAACACTCCCAGCATGCACTGAGTCAGAGAGAGAGAGAGAAATGGCATAGCAGCAGGTTGTTTATGCTGCTGTGTATTGTCCAGAGTGGTCGCTTGGTCAGAGGACGAGCGCAAAACATTGTGTGGGGCTGATGCCTTTCAGCCTTTCACCTCACCTTGTACAGGTTGGCTCTCTTCTGTTATGCTACACAGGGTATCCAACACACACACACACACACTCCAACAAGGTGAAGTATTCCATCTGTCTATTTGTTATGGGGCTGGTGGGTCGATAGGTAAGCCTGAGGCTTCTGTTCATACAACTTTTTGGTATCAAACATCAGTAACATGTTGCTAAGAGGATAAACATGCTGAGATTTATGTTAGGCCTTTACATTGCCTGACTGGCTGCCTGACGGGCTGACTGGCTGCCTGACCGGCTAACTGGCTGCCTGACCACCTGACTGGCTGCCTGACTGGCTGACTGGCAGCCCGACCGGCTAACTGGCTGCCTGACCGCCTGACTGGCTTCCTGACTGGCTGCCTGACTGGCTGCCTGACTGGCTGCCTGATTGGCTGCTTGATCGGCTAACTGGCTGCCTGACCGGCTGACTGGCTGCCTGATCGGCTAACTGGCTGCCTGGCCGGCTGACTGGCTGCCTGATCGGCTGACCGGCTGCCTGACTGGCTGCCTCACCGGCCGACTGATTGACACACCCTAGTCTGATGAGGTGATACTGTTCTACTCTGGTCTCCTCTGTTCTCTTCTAGTCTCCTCTGATCTCCTCTAGTCTCCTCTAGTCTCCTCTGTTCTCCTCTAGTCTCCTCTAGTCTCCTCTAGTCTCCTCTGTTCTCCTCTAGTATCCTCTAGTCTCCTCTGTTCTCCTCTAATCTCCTCTAATCTCCTCTGTTCTCCTCTAGTGTCCTCTGTTCTCCTCTGTTCTCCTCTAGTATCCTCTGTTCTCCTCTGTTCTCCTCTATTCTCCTCTAGTCTCCTCTATTCTCCTCTAGTCTTCTCTGTTCTCCTCTAGTCTCCTCTGTTCTCCTCTAGTCTCCTCTAGTCTCCTCTAGTCTCCTCTGGTCCCCTGTAGTCTCCTCTGTTTTCCTCTAGTCTCCTCTGGTCCCCTGTAGTCTCCTCTGGTCCCCTCTAGTCTCCTCTGTTCTCTTCTAGTCTCCTCTGTTCTCCTCTAGTCTCCTCTGTTCTCCTCTAGTCTCCTCTAGTCTCCTCTGTTCTCCTCTAGTCTCCTCTGTTCTCCTCTGTTATCCTCTAGTCTCCTCTAGTCTCCTCTGTTCTCCTCTGTTCTCCTCTGATCCCAGACTAAACAGTAATTTCTTCACTAATGAGTCAACCAACCACAGCAAGGAGAGGAGAGAGATGGTAAGAGGGGAGGAGAGATGATGAGAGGAGAGAGGAGAGAGGAGAGATTAGAGTAAAGGAGAGAGGATGTGAGGTGTGAGGTGAGGAGAGGGGAGAAGAGGTGAGGGGAGGAGACGATAAAGGAGGAGAGGGGAGAAGAGGAGAGGGGAGGAGAGATGATGAGAGGAGAGTAGAGATGAGAAGAGAGAGGATGGGAGGAGAGAGGAGAGATTAGAGGAAAGGAGAGAGGATGTGAGGAGAGGGGAGGGGAGAGGGTAGGCGAGGCAAAAATGATGAGAAGATAGACGAGATGAGAGGAGAAA
>NC_092170.1:46134639-46159639 GCF_045791955.1 Oncorhynchus clarkii lewisi
ACATAACCTTCACTATGTCACCAGGACATACACAGGATACTACCCTCCACAACACTATGTCACCAGGACATATACATGATACTACCCTCCAAAACATAACCTTCACTATGACACCAGGACATATACGGGATACTACCCTCTACAACATAACCTTCACTGTGTCACCAGGACATACACAGGATACTACCCTCCACAACACTATGTCACCAGGACATATACAGGATACTACACTCCACAACACTATGTCACCAGGACATATACAGGATACTACCCTCCACAACACTATGTCACCAGGACATATACAGGATACTACCCTCCACAACACTATGTCACCAGGACATATACAGGATACTACCCTCCACAACAATATGTCACCAGGACATATACAGGATACTACGCTCTACAACACTATGTCACTAGGACATATACAGGATACTACCCTCTACAACATAACATTCACTATGTCACCAGGACATATACAGGATGCTACCCTCTACAACACTATGTCACTAGGACATATACAGGATACTACCCTCCACAACATAAACTTCACTATGTCACCAGGACATATACAGGATACTACCCTCCACAACATAACATTCACTATGTCACCAGGACATATACAGGATACTACCCTCTACAACATAACCTTCACTATGTCACCAGGACATATACAGGATACTACCCTCCACAACAATATGTCACCAGGACATATACAGGATACTACGCTCTACAACACTATGTCACTAGGACATATACAGGATACTACCCTCCACAACATAAACTTCACTATGTCACCAGGACATATACAGGATACTACCCTCCACAACATAACATTCACTATGTCACCAGGACATATACAGGATACTACCCTCTACAGCAGGGGTGTCAAAGTCAAATGGACGGAGGGCCAAATAAAAAAATCAGCTACAAGACGAGGGCCGGACTGTTCGAATGTTCATTGAAAAATTTTTAAATGACGCATATAGTCTAGTGAACCTAATTGAACCTACTGAAAACCTAACAAATATATTACAATATGATCAGATAAATAAAGCAATATTTTCTTATGGCTCTGTCAGTAATCTTTAATTTTCAACAGACACAAAAGACAAATTTCCTTTATATAAATATCCCCATAACATGAACATTAAATGAAAGAAACCGGTATTCAAGGCACCATCAGTAGACTATATTTTCTATTTTAGCAAAAGTGGGCTAAATTTACTTCAAAGAAAAAACAATAATAGCAATTTTCTATCATCCACTCAACTGAAATATTTTTAAAATATAATTGGATTGAAATACAAAAAAATAAAGTGCAAAAATCTATTAATCAAAAACAACACTTTGTTTAAGGAGAAGTAACATGCAGTGAAAACAAATATTAAATTTGAACTTTTAAACTTGAACTGAGTAAAAACTCTAAATATGTGATTGCACAGTAATGTTCACTTGTTTGAGGTTGAGGGTGATACTTGGTGGTGTCCCATCTTTTCCACAAGTTCATCAATGTTCGGGGTAAGGCTCTGAGCTGAAGAAATCCTCAGAATTGAGTGGAGGTGTTCAGCAGTAAGTCGACTTCTGTGTGATGTTTTGTTCAGGTTCATCAAAGAAAACAGTTGTTCACACAGGTATGTGCTGCCAAACATAGACAACGTTTGAGCAGCCTGGATGCGCAGCTGGGGCATTGTGCCGGGGAGGAAACGGGCGAACTCCGCAGCACCCACTGCCGCATATTTTGCCCTCAGTGCATCATTGCATTGGAGGTCAATCAACTCCATTTGGAGGTTTGGTGGTGAGCTTTCCACGTCAACAGCAAATGGGTTACCGAGCAGTTCCAACCTGCTTTTTTGTGCTTCAAAGTCAGCAAATCGGCGTCGAAAGTCAGCGGCAAGCATACCTATTTTATCAGCCAACTGTGTGCTCGGGAACGCACTGGTAGAGAGCTTCTCTTTCATGGTCTGGCAGCTGGGAAAGTGGCTCAAATTTTCTTTCCGCATCTGCGTCTCCCACAGAGTCAGTTTGGTTTTAAATGCCTTCACTGTACTGTACATATCAGAGATGACACGATCCCGACCCTGCAGCTGCAAGTTTATTGCATTCAGATGACTCGTAATGTCACACAGAAAAGCCATTTCACACAGAAACATTTCGTCTCGGAGTTGTGTTGTGTCTTTCCCTTTGCTGTCCAAGAACAGACAAATCTCCTCACGAAGCTCGAAACATCTTTGAAGCACCTTTCCCTGGCTTAGCCATCGCACCTCTGTGTGATAAGGCAAATCACCATGCTCCGTTTCTAACTCCGTCAGAAATGCCTTGAACTGGCGGTGATTCAAACCTTTGGCTCTGATAAAGTTAACTGTGCGCGTGATGATGCTCATTACATGCTCCATTTTCAAGGCTTTACCGCACAACGCTTCCTGGTGTATGATACAATGATAAGCTGTCAGCTCACCTGTCGCGTTTTCCTCTTGCATCTTTTCCCGTATCTTCGCCACCAGTCCGCTCCTGTGTCCACACATCGCAGGTGCTCCGTCGGTTGTCAAACCCACGAGTTTTTCCCAAGGCAGCTCCATCTCATTTACACATCTTGACACCTCTTCATACAAATCATGCCCCGTAGTTGTGCCATGCATAGGACGTAAAGCCAAAAACTCCTCTGTCACGCTTAGGTTGGAGTCCACTCCGCGGATGAAAATTGACAACTGGGCAATGTCAGAAATGTCGGTGCTCTCATCCACAGCCAAGGAATATGCAATAAAATCTTTTCCCTTTTTCACAAGCTGCTCT
This sequence comes from Oncorhynchus clarkii lewisi, assembly GCF_045791955.1. NCBI lineage: Eukaryota > Metazoa > Chordata > Actinopteri > Salmoniformes > Salmonidae > Oncorhynchus > Oncorhynchus clarkii. The sequence goes on from NC_092170.1 coordinate 46,137,433, forward strand.
TTTAGATTGATGGACAACTGGTCTACTCTCTCGGCAATGGTGTTTCTGCTCAGACTCACATTTAAAAAGAGTTGCCTTTTTTCTGGGCAAACTTCGTCACAAACTTTAATCATGCAGTTTTTGATGAAATCCCCCTCCGTAAATGGCCGGGCTGATTTAGCGATCTCTTCTGCCAAAATAAAACTGGCCTTGACAGTTGCGTCCGCGTGTGTGTCCGCGTGTTTCGTTTCATAATGTCGTCTCAGATTATACTCTTTCAGTACCGCCACACTTTCTCCACACAGAAGACACACAGGTTTTCCAGCTACCTTCGTGAACATATACTCCGACTCCGACCTTGTTTGAAACCCCCGGTTCTCAGTATCCACCTTCCGTTTTGCCATTTTTGATGGGTATCTGAAAGTTAATTTTACTGTGATGCTGACGACTGCTGTGCCAATAAATATTGAAATGAAGCAGCCTACTGCTCGGTGCGTCACCTTTGCATTGTGGGAAATGTAGTATTGGTGCGTGTAAAAGATCTGCGGGCTGCCGGCTTGCTGCGGGCCGGTTCTAATAATAAATCAAGATCATCCCAGGGGCCGTAAAAAACCTTCTTGCGGGCCGGATGTGGCCCGCGGGCCTTGACTCTGACATATGTGCTCTACAACATAACCTTCACTATGTCACCAGGACATATACAGGATACTACCCTCCACAACACTATGTCACCAGGACATATACAGGATACTACCCTCTACAACATAACCTTCACTATGTCACCAGGACATATACAGGATACTACCCTCCACAACACTATGTCCCCAGGACATATACAGGATACTACACTCCACAATACTATGTCACCAGGACATATACAGGATACTACCCTCCACAACACTATGTCACCAGGACATATACAGGATACTACCCTCCACAACACTATGTCACCAGGACATATACAGGATACTACCCTCCACAACATAACCGTCACTATGTCACCAGGACATATACAGGATACTACCCTCTACAACATAACCTTCACTATGTCACCAGGACATACACAGGATACTACCCTCCACAACACTATGTCACCAGGACATATACAGGATACTACACTCCACAATACTATGACACCAGGACATATACATGATACTACCCTCCGAAACATAACCTTCACTATGACACCAGGACATATACAGGATACTAGCCTTCTCAACATAACCTTCACTCCAAATCAAAACATCAAACTCCTACAACCTGATTTTGGACAAAATGACCTGGAACGATTCCTACTACCTTATTTACCAAGCTATACTGCAAATGATCTGTCAAACAAACAAAAGAAACCCGAAAACACCATCCAACCTGGACCCTGAAAACACCATCCAACCTGGACACTGAAAACACCATCCAACCTGGACCCTGAAAACACCATCCAACCTGGACCTTGAAAACACCATCCAACCTGGACCCTGAAAACACCATCCAACCTGGACCCTGAAAACACCATCCAACCTAGACCCTGAAAACACCATCCAACCTGGACCTTGAAAACACCATACAACCTGGACGCTGAAAACACCATCCAACCTGGACCCTGAAAACACCATCCAACCTGGACACTGAAAACACCATCCAACCTGGACCTTGAAAACACCATACAACCTGGACGCTGAAAACACCATCCAACCTGGACCCTGAAAACACCATCCAACCTGGACCCTGAAAACACCATCCAACCTGGACCCTGAAAACACCATCCAACCTGGACCCTGAAAACACCATCCAACCTGGACACTGAAAACACCATCCAACCTGGACCTTGAAAACACCATACAACCTGGACGCTGAAAACACCATCCAACCTGGACCCTGAAAACACCATACAACCTGGACCCTGAAAACACCATCCAACCTGGACCCTGAAAACACCATCCAACCTGGACCCTGAAAACACCATCCAACCTGGACCCTGAAAACACCATCCAACCTGGACCCTGAAAACACCATCCAACCTGGACACTGAAAACACCATCCAACCTGGACCTTGAAAACACCATACAACCTGGACCCTGAAAACACCATCCAACCTGGACACTGAAAACACCATCCAACCTGGACCTTGAAAACACCATACAACCTGGACGCTGAAAACACCATCCAACCTGGACCCTGAAAACACCATCCAACCTGGACCCTGAAAACACCATCCAACCTGGACCCTGAAAACACCATCCAACCTGGACCCTGAAAACACCATCCAACCTGGACCCTGAAAACACCATCCAACCTGGACACTGAAAACACCATCCAACCTGGACCTTGAAAACACCATACAACCTGGACGCTGAAAACACCATCCAACCTGGACCCTGAAAACACCATCCAACCTGGACCCTGAAAACACCATCCAACCTGGACCCTGAAAACACCATCCAACCTGGACCCTGAAAACACCATCCAACCTGGACCCTGAAAACACCATCCAACCTGGACCCTGAAAACACCATCCAACCTGGACACTGAAAACACCATCCAACCTGGACCTTGAAAACACCATACAACCTGGACCCTGAAAACACCATCCAACCTGGACCCTGAAAACACCATACAACCTGGACCCTGAAAACACCATCCAACCTGGACCCTGAAAACACCATCCAACCTGGACCTTGAAAACACCATCCAAACTGGACCCTGAAAACACCATCCAACCTGGACCCTGAAAACACCATCCAACCTGGACCCTGAAAACACCATCCAACCTGGACCATGAAAACACCATCCAACCTGGACCCTGAAAACACCATCCAACCTGGACCCTGAAAACACCATCCAAACTGGACCCTGAAAACACCATCCAACCTGGACCCTGAAAACACCATCCAACCTGGACCCTGAAAACACCATCCAACCTGGACCCTGAAAACACCATCCAACCTGGAAAATTCAATCACAATGACATATTTACTTTATAAGGAGGCTACCAAGCTCGTTAGGACAGAACAGATCTGACTGCAACTTCAATTAACACTGAGGTGTGAAGTGAAAGGTGTCAAAGCCCTAGACAACAATGGCAGGAGAATTTCAAAGCCTCCCCCACCCAAATGCAGGGGCCTTTGAAGCCTCCTCCCGCTGTTCAGAGGTCATTACAATACAATACCCTCTGGCATGGAGCTACATTAACCAGACCATCCCCTGGCATGGAGCTACATTAACCAGACATTACCCTGGCATGGAGCTACATTAACCAGACCGTCCCCTGTCATGGAGCTACATTAACCAGACCGTCCCTGTCATGGAACTATATTAACCAGACCATACCCTGTCATGGAGCTATATTAACCAGACCGTCCCCTGTCATGGAGCTATATTAACCAGACCGTCCCCTGGCATGGAGCTATATTAACCAGACAATCCCCTGGCATGGAGCTACATTAACCAGATCGTCCCCTGTCATGGAGCTACATTAACCAGACCGTCCCCTGTCATGGAGCTACATTAACCAGACCGTCCCCTGTCATGGAGCTATATTAACCAGACCATACCCTGTCATGGAGCTATATTAACCAGACCGTCCCCTGTCATGGAGCTATATTAACCAGACCGTCCCCTGGCATGGAGCTATATTAACCAGACAATCCCCTGGCATGGAGCTACATTAACCAGACCGTCCCCTGGCATGGAGCTACATTAACCAGACCATCCCCTGTCATGGCACAGTGCTATATTAACCAGACCATCCCCTGTCATGGAGCTACATTAACCAGACCGTCCCCTGGCATGGAGCTACATTAACCAGACCGTCCCCTGGCATGGAGCTACATTAACCAGACCATCCCCTGTCATGGCACAGTGCTATATTAACCAGACCATCCCCTGTCATGGAGCTACATTAACCAGACCGTCCCCTGGCATGTAGCTATATTAACCAGACCATCCCCTGTCATGGAGCTACATTAACCAGACCGTCCCCTGGCATGGAGCTACATTAACCAGACCGTCCCCTGGCATGGAGCTACATTAACCAGACCATCCCCTGTCATGGCACAGTGCTATATTAACCAGACCATCCCCTGTCATGGAGCTACATTAACCAGACCATCCCCTGTCATGGAGCTACATTAACCAGACCATCCCCTGTCATGGAGCTATATTAACCAGACCATCCCCTGGCACAGTGCCAAATTAACCAGACCATCCCCTGGCATGGAGCTATATTAACCAGACCATACCCTGGCATGGAGCTACATTAACCAGACCGTCCCCTGTCATGGAGCTATATTAACCAGACCATCCCCTGGCACAGTGTTATATTAACCAGACCATCCCCTGGCAAGGTGCGATTCTAACCAGACCATCCCCTGGCATGGAGCTATATTAACCAGACACTCCCCTGGCATGGCACAGTGTTATATTAACCAGACCATCCCCTGGCATGGCACAGAGCTATATTAACCAGACCATCCCCTGGCATGGAGCTATATTAACCAGATGATCCCCTGGCACAGTGTTATATTAACCAGACCATCCCCTGGCAAGGTGCGATACTAACCAGACCATCCCCTGGCATGGAGCTATATTAACCAGACCATCCCCTGGCATGGCACAGTGTTATATTAACCAGACCATCCCCTGGCATGGCACAGAGCTATATTAACCAGACCATCCCCTGGCATGGAGCTATATTGACCAGACCATCCCCTGGCACAGTGCTATATTAACCAGACCTACCCCTGGCATGGCACAGTGTTATATTAACCAGACCATCCCCTGGCATGGCACAGAGCTATATTAACCAGACCATCCCCTGGCATGGAGCTATATTAACCAGATGATCCCCTGGCACAGTGTTATATTAACCAGACCATCCCCTGGCAAGGTGCGATACTAACCAGACCATCCCCTGGCATGGAGCTATATTAACCAGACCATCCCTGGCATGGCACAGAGCTATATTAACCAGACCATCCCCTGGCATGGAGCTATATTGACCAGACCATCCCCTGGCACAGTGCTATATTAACCAGACCTACCCCTGGCATGGCACAGTGTTATATTAACCAGACCTACCCCTGGCATGGCACAGTGCTATATTAACCAGACCTACCCCTGGCATGGCACAGTGCTATATTAACCAGACCATCCCCTGGCACAGAGCTATATTAACCAGACCATCCCCTGGCACAGTGCTATATTAACCAGACCATCCCCTGGCAAGGTGCTATATTAACCAGACCATCCCCTGGCATGGAGATATATTAACCAGACCATCCCCTGGCACAGTGCTATATTAACCAGACCATCCCCTGGCAAGGTGCGATACTAACCACACCATCCCCTGGCATGGAGCTATATTAACCAGACCATCCCCTGGCAAGGTGCGATACTAACCACACCATCCCCTGGCATGGCACAGAGCTATATTAACCAGACCATCCCCTGGCATGGCACAGTGCTATATTAACCAGACCATCCCCTGGCACAGTGCTATATTAACCAGACCATCCCCTGGCACAGTGTTATATTAACCAGACCATCCCCTGGCAAGGTGCGATACTAACCAGACCATCCCCTGGCATGGCACAGTGCTATATTAACCAGACCATCCCCTGGCATGGCACAGTGCTATATTAACCAGACTATACCCTGGCACAGTGCTATATTAACCAGACCATCCCCTGGCACAGTGCTATATTAACCAGACCATCCCCTGGCATGGCACAGTGCTATATTAACCAGACCATCCCCTGGCATGGCACAGTGCTATATTAACTAGAGGTCGACCGATTAATCGGAATGGACGATTAATTAGGGCCGATTTCAAGTTATCATAACAATCGGAAATCTGTATTTTTGAGGGGCGATTTGCAAATTTTTTAAATTATTATTATTTAATTTTTTTACACCTTTATTTAATCTTTATTTAACTAGGCAAGTCAGTTAAGAACACATTCTTATTTTCAATGACGGCCTAGGAACGGTGGGTCAACTGCCTCGTTCAGGTGCAGAAAGACAGATTTTCACCTTGTCAGCTCGGGGATCCAATCTTGCAACCTTACAGTTAACTAGTCCAACGCAATAACGACCTGCCTCTCTCTCGTTGCACTCCACAAGGAGATGTTATGCAAATGCAGTAAGCCAAGGTAAGTTGCTAGCTGGCATTAAACTTATCTTATAAAAAACAATAAATCGTAATCACTAGTTAACTACACATGGTTGATGATATTACTACATATTATCTAGCGTGTCCTGTGTTGCATATAATCTGACTGAGCATACAAGCATACAAGTATCTAAGTATCTGACTGAGTGGTGGTAGGCAGAAGCAGGCGCGTAAACAAACTTCACTCGCTCTGAGCCTTGGGGTGGTTGTTTCCCTTTCTCTGCATTGGTAACGCTGCTTCGATGTGGTGGCTGTTGTAATTGTGTTGCTGCTTCGAGCCCAGGGATATAGCTATACTGTTGCACTGGCAATACTAAAGTGCCTATAAGAACATCCAATAGTCAAAGGTTAATAACCTCTTGGTGTTAGGGGGCAGTATTTTCATTTTTGAAAAAAAAAAGCGTTCCCGTTTTAAACGGGATATTTTGCCAGGACAAGATGATAGAATATGCATATAATTGACAGCTTTGGATAGAAAACACTCTAACGTTTCCAAAACTGTAAAGATATTGTCTGTGAGTATAACAGAACTGATGTTGCAGGCGAAAGCCTGAGGAAAATCCAATCCGGAAGTGCCCCAGGTTTTGAAAGCGCTGCGTTCCAATGACTCCCTATATGGCTGTGAATGTACCATCAGCGAGCTTACGCTTTCTACGTATTCCCCAAGGTGTCTACAGCATTGAGACGTAGTTTTACGCATTTATGTTGAAGAATAGCCGTATGGTGGCACATTGCGTAAGTGGTCACATGGTGGCTCCGAGAGAGATTCTTGCGTAAAGTGCAGAGGTATCCATTACTCCAATCGGTCCTAGAGAAAAAGGAATTGTCCCGACGGATATATCATCGATTAGATATTAGAAAAACACCTTGAGGATGGATTCTAAACAACGTTTGCCATGTTTCTGTTGATATTATGGAGCTAATTTTGAATATTTTTCGGCGTTGTGGTGGCCGAATTTCCGGGCGATTTCTCAGCCCACCGTGAAGAACAAAAGGAGCTATTTCGCCTACAAAAATAATATTTTGGGAAAAAAATGAACTTTGGCTGTCTACCTGGGAGTCTCGTGAGTGAAAACATTCGAAGTTCATCAAAGGTAAACGATTTAATTTGATTGCTTTTCTGATTTCCGTGACAAGTTTGCCTGCTGCTAGCAAGGCATAATGTTATGCTAGGCTATGATAAACTTACACAAATGCTTGTCTAGCGTTGGCTGTAAAGCATATTTTGAAAATAAGAGATGACAGGGTGATTAACAAAAGGCTAAGCTGTGTTCCAATATTCACTTGTGATTTTCATGAATAGGAAGATTTTCTAGGAAGATTTTTGTCCGTTGCGTTATGCTAATAAGTGTCAGATGATGATAACGGTCCCGTTTACGGTCTGGGCGTCACTACAGGTTAATGAAATACAAATGATATAGAGAGAAATAGTCCTATAATTCCTAAAATAACTACAACCTAAAACTTCTTACCTGGGAATATGTCTCATGTTAAAAGGAACCACCAGCTTTCATATGTTCTCATGTTCTGAGCAAGGAACTGAAACGTTAGCTTTCATACATAGCACATATTGCACTTATACGTTCTTCTCCAACACTTTGTTTTTGCATTATTTAAACCAAATTTAACATGTTTCAATATTTACTTGAAGCTAAATTGATTTTATTGATGTATTATATTGAGTTAAAATAAGTGTTCATTCAGTATTGTTGGATTTGTCATTATTACAAATAAAATAAAAAATATATATATATTTTTTAAATCGGCGGATTAATCGGTATCGGCGTTGAAAAATCATAATCGGTCGAACTCAAATATTAACCAGACCATCCACTGGCACAGTGCTATATTAATACACTACCCCTCTGTCGTGGTGGGGTGTTAGCGGTGGTTGTAAACTCAGCCCATGTCAACCTGTACAAGTCTGGAACAGTAATGGTACAGGGCAACCCCAGAAGGTTTTCGCTGAACTTTCACCTTATCAAAAGAGATATCTCAGCAGGATAAGCTCTCTCATGAAAAAGATACCCGAGCGTGTCAGACCAGATCTCTTCATTATACAACCCCACAGACAACCAACCCCGAGCGGGTCAGACCAGATCTCTTCATTATACAACCCCACAGACAAGCAACCCCCAGCGGGTCAGACCAGATCCCTTCATTATACAGCCCCACAGACGGGCAACCCCGAGCGTGTCAGACCAGATCACTTCATGATACAGCCCCACAGACGGGCAACCCCGAGCGTGTCAGACCAGATCACTTCATGATACAACCCCACAGACGGGCAACCCCGGGGGGTCAGACCAGATCCCTTCATTATACAACCCCACAAACAGGCAACCCCGAGCGGGTCAGACCAGATCCCTTCATTATACAACCCACCCAGATAGCCCTCCTGACATCTCCCCCACACCCACTGAGGACAAACACAAGACACAGATTGTTCTCCTTATGGACTCAAATGGGAAACATATACAAGAAAGTGGTGTCCAAACATCCAGCGTTCCCTAGACCTTCTGTCTGAGGACCAACTACCCAGCCAAATAACAAAACACCCAGCGTTCCCTAGACCTTCTGTCTGAGGACCAACTACCCAGCCACATAACAAAACACCCAGCGTTCCCTAGACCTTCTGTCTGAGGACCAACTACCCAGCCACATAACAAAACACCCAGCGTTCCCTAGACCTTCTGTCTGAGGACCAACTACCCAGCAACATAACAAAACACCCAGCGTTCCCTAGACCTTCTGTCTGAGGACCAACTACCCAGCCACATAACAAAACACCCAGCGTTCCCTAGACCTTCTGTCTGAGGACCAACTACCCAGCCACATAACAAAACACCCAGCGTTCCCTAGACCTTATGTCTGAGGACCAACTACCCAGCCACATAACACAACACCCAGCGTTCCCTAGACCTTCTGTCTGAGGACCAACTACCCAGCGAGGAGAGGAGAGGAGAGAGAGACGAGAGGAGAGGAAAGGAGACGAGAGGAGAGAGAGGAGAGAGAAGAGAGACGAGAGGAGAGGAGAGAGGAGAGGAAAGGAGAGAGTGAGGGTTGTTTTGTCCCAGTGCTGTGATGCGTGTATAGCAGCATCACAGTTTCAAACAAGCATCAGTGAGCGTGCACACACACACACACAGACACACGCACACACAGGCACACACACACACACACACACACACACACATACACACACACACACACACACACACACAAACACACACAGACACACACACAAACACAAACACACAAACACACAAACACAAACACACACACACACACACACACACAGCATCACCGTTTCATCTGAGCATCAGTGAGCACAGCTTATAAATGCATTAGGGAAGCACAGCAGAAAATGTCCCTAAAGAATAAAGCCTGGTATTTATAGAGCACGATGAAGGGATGGAGTAGAAGGAATGAATGAAATTCATGACAGTTTTTTTCGATTGCTAAACGACAGTGGACACAACTGGAGTCACATGTGCAAAACTCTAACTACAGTCTGCACAGCAGCAGTTCATGTGGACCAAACTCTAGTTCGTTTTTCATTGCTTGAACACAGTTTTCAAAACTCTACACACTTATCCCATGACTTTAACCACAACCTGCACAACACTGTGGATTTACAGCACTTTGTTCAAATGCTAACACACTGCTGTCAAAACTGTGAACCACACATTCAAAACGGAATAGATTTCAGCCTTGTGCCTTTCAAACACTGCTGATTGCAATTTCAGCTGAAAGGCTAAGCAAGTGTCTTGTTTTAGACTTCACATATTACAGTATATATAGGTAGAGCTCAGAAAGACTCATTTTGGAAATGGAACAAGGAAGATGGGTTCGTGGAGGGAGAAGGGTGGTAGGGAGAGGGCGGATGCGTGGAGGAAGACAAAGAAGACAAAGAGCTGTTATTTCAGATGAAATAAGGGATACACTTATAGACCATGTCGTGAACCATGGTCTCTCATTGAGAGAGGCAGGGTTGAGGGTGCAACCCAATCTGCAAAGATCCACAGTGGCATCTGTAATGCAAATTTTCCATCATGCAAACAGGTGAGAGTTACATCCTTACAGTAAATGAAAACATTACAGGAATCTATTTTGTATTGCAATTATAGAATATTTACACAGATATATATTACAGTAAGTTTGATGTCAACAATGCAATAAAACTGCGGGAGATTCAAGATAGAGTGCTGGCTGATAATGATATATTTGAAAATGTTAATTCTGTCAGCACAACAACTATTGCTCAAGTCCTAAAGAAACACTAAGTTACAATGAAACAGTTATACACTGTACCGTTCGAGAGAAACAGTGAACGGGTAAAAGAGCAAAGATACCAATATGTCCAGGTAAGACGTCTGAGGTTACATACACAGCTATACAAAATATTTACAGTAAAAAAAAACACTAGCATTTCTACAGTAAAACTGTGCACTTACTGTTTTTCAGAGAGTAATGGAGGTGGAAGCACTGGAAAGACCACATTCATTTGTATTTATCGATGAAGCTGGATTTAACCTTGCCAAAACACGGCGCAGAGGAAGGAATGTTTTAGGTCAAAGGGCCACTGTGGAGGTTCCAGGCCAAAGGGGGGGAAATATCACCATGTGTGCTGCAATGGCCAATGATGGTTTGCTTCTCAACACACCACTCATTGGCCCAAACAACACAGAAAGGCTTATAGCTTTCCTAGAACAGCTCTATGCTCAGCTAGTGCCAGCAGAACAGGGGGAGCCAGTAAGAAACCCCCAAGTTTTTGTCATAGTTTGCGATAACGTTGCTTTTCACCACTCTGCAGCTGTCACAGATTGGTTTGCAGCACATCACAGATTTATGGTTTTGTACCTGCCTGCATATTCACCCTTCCTCAACCCAATAGAGGAGTTTTTCTCTGCCTGGGGGTGGAAAGTGTTTGGTCACCACCCACATGACCAAATGTCTCTTTTGGAAGCCATGCGTGCCGGATGTGAGGACACGAGTCCAGAGGACTGCCAGGGATGGATAAGGCACTCCAAAAGGTTCTTCCCCAGGTGCATGGCAAGAGAAAACATTAGATGTGATGTTGAAGAAAACCTGTGGCCTGATGCTAGAGAGAGGCAGGATTAGCCCCTCAATTATTTGTTCGAATTACAGTATGTACTTTTAGTTTCTACCTTTTTTTTCTCATTACTGTAATTCCGTAAATTACTACAGACTATTGAAGCAAACTGCAAATTTTCATTTACCTTAAAGAATTGTTATGTTCTAAAAATTTTAATAAATCATGTGAAAGAATGTCACTCTTTTCTTTGAAGAAAATATTACTTTGTATGAAGTCACTGAAATTGTTCAAACTGTAAAGATGAAACGTTTGTATTTTCTGTATTGGTGTTTGATGCTAGTGTTTTTACTCTGTGTGTTCTGAGTGACAGTGTGTGTTATCTCAGTGAGGGTTGTGCATAGTGTTTGGCTGCACTGAGCGTGTTTTGAGCCATGTGTCAAGAGTAGTGTTGCTTGGAATGAGTTTTGCAGGTGATGTGAACTGTTTAGCTCAGGTGACTGTTGGTAGTGCAGACTGTAGTTAGAGTTTTGCACATGTGACTCCAGTTGTGCCCACTGTCATTTAGCAATCGAAAAAAACTGTAATAGGGCATACATATAATGTGGACTTCATATCTAACACTGCATGCATGGTTGTAGTAGTGAGGCAAATATTTTACACATCATATTCAAGTCCTCCTTTTGCCCGTTCACAATCAAAGAGCATAATAAGTCATGTACAGTATTCAAAGACCCCCCCAGCACCCTACGTATTCAAAGACCCCCGCAGCACCCTACGTATTCAAAGACCCCCGCAGCACCCTACGTATTCAAAGACCCCCGCAGCACCCTACGTATTCAAAGACCCCCGCAGCACCCTACGTATTCAAAGACCCCCGCAGCACCCTACGTATTCAAAGACCCCCGCAGCACCCTACGTATTCAAAGACCCCCGCAGCACCCTACGTATTCAAAGACCCCCGCAGCACCCTACGTATTCATGGGGCCCTAACCCCCTATCACCCTACGTATTCAAAGACCCCCGCAGCACCCTACGTATTCATGGGGCCCTAACCCCCTATCACCCTACGTATTCATGGGGCCCTAACCCCCTATCACCCTACGTATTCAAAGACCCCCGCAGCACCCTACGTATTCATGGGGCCCTAACCCCCTATCACCCTACGTATTCATGGAGCCCTAACCCCCTATCACCCTACGTATTCATGGGGCCCTAACCCCCTATCACCCTACGTATTCAAAGACCCCCGCAGCACCCTACGTATTCATGGGGCCCTAACCCCCTATCACCCTACGTATTCAAAGACCCCCGCAGCACCCTACGTATTCATGGGGCCCTAACCCCCTATCACCCTACGTATTCATGGAGCCCTAACCCCCTATCACCCTATGTATTCATGGGGCCCTAACCCCCTATCACCCTACGTATTCATGGAGCCCTAACCCATTATCACCCTACGTATTCATGGAGCCCTAACCCCCTATCACCCTAAGTATTCATGGAGCCCTAACCCATTATCACCCTACGTATTCATGGAGCCCTAACCCCCTATCACCCTACGTATTCATGGGGCCCTAACCCCCTATCACCCTACGTATTCATGGGGCCCTAACCCCCTATCACCCTACGTATTCAAAGACCCCCGCAGCACCCTACGTATTCATGGGGCCCTAACCCCCTATCACCCTACGTATTCATGGAGCCCTAACCCCCTATCACCCTATGTATTCATGGGGCCCTAACCCCCTATCACCCTACGTATTCATGGAGCCCTAACCCATTATCACCCTACGTATTCATGGAGCCCTAACCCCCTATCACCCTAAGTATTCATGGAGCCCTAACCCATTATCACCCTACGTATTCATGGAGCCCTAACCCCCTATCACCCTACGTATTCATGGGGCCCTAACCCCCTATCACCCTACGTATTCATGGAGCCCTAACCCATTATCACCCTACGTATTCATGGAGCCCTAACCCCCTATCACCCTACGTATTCATGGGGCCCTAACCCCCTATCACCCTACGTATTCATGGAGCCCTAACCCATTATCACCCTATGTATTCATGGAGCCCTAACCCCCTATCACCCTACGTATTCATGGAGCCCTAACCCATTATCACCCTACGTATTCATGGAGCCCTAACCCCCTATCACCCTACGTATTCATGGGGCCCTAACCCCCTATCACCCTACGTATTCATGGAGCCCTAACCCCCTATCACCCTACGTATTCATGGGGCCCTAACCCCCTATCACCCTATGTATTCATGGAGCCCTAACCCCCTATCACCCTACGTATTCATGGAGCCCTAACCCCCTATCACCCTACGTATTCATGGAGCCCTAACCCATTATCACCCTACGTATTCATGGAGCCCTAACCCCCTATCACCCTACGTATTCATGGAGCCCTAACCCCCTATCACCCTACGTATTCATGGAGCCCTAACCCCCTATCAACCTATGTATTCATGGAGCCCTAACCCCCTATCACCCTACGTATTCATGGAGCCCTAACCCATTATCACCCTACGTATTCATGGAGCCCTAACCCCCTATCACCCTACGTATTCATGGGGCCCTAACCCCCTATCACCCTACGTATTCATGGGGCCCTAACCCCCTATCACCCTACGTATTCATGGGGCCCTAACCCCCTATCACCCTACGTATTCAAGGAGTCCTAACCCCCTGTCACCCTACGTATTCATGGAGCCCTAACCCCCTATCACCCTACGTATTCATGGAGACCTAACCCCCTATCACCCTACGTATTCATGGGGCCCTAACCCCCTATCACCCTACGTATTCATTGGGCCCTAACCCCCTATCACCCTGCGTATTCATGGAGCCCTAACCCCCTATCACCCTACGTATTCATGGGGCCCTAACCCCCTATCACCCTACGTATTCATGGGGCCCTAACCCCCTATCACCCTACGTATTCATGGGGCCCTAACCCCCTATAACCCTACGTATTCATGGGGCCCTAACCCCCTATCACCCTACGTATTCATGGGGCCCTAACCCCCTATCACCCTGCGTATTCATGGAGCCCTAACCCCCTATCACCCTACGTATTCATGGAGCCCTAACCCAATATCACCCTACGTATTCAAGGAGCCCTAACCCCCTATCACCCTACGTATTCATGGAGCCCTAACCCCCTATCACCCTACGTATTCATGGAGCCCTAACCCACTATCACCCTACGTATTCAAGGAGCCCTAACCCCCTATCACCCTACGTATTCATGGAGCCCTAACCCCCTATCACCCTACGTATTCATGTGGTCCTAACCCCCTATCACCCTATGTATTCAAGGAGCCCTAACCCCCTATCACCCTACGTAATCAAGGAGCCCTAACCCCCTATCACCCTACGTATTCAAGGAGCCCTAACCCCCTATCACCCTACGTATTCAAGGAGCCCTAACCCCCTATCACCCTACGTATTCATGGAGCCCTAACCCCCTATCACCCTATGTATTCAAGGAGCCCTAACCCCCTATCACCCTACGTAATCAAGGAGCCCTAACCCCCTATCACCCTACGTATTCAAGGAGCCCTAACCCCCTATCACCCTACGTATTCAAGGAGCCCTAACCCCCTATCACCCTACGTATTCATGGAGCCCTAACCCCCTATCACCCTACGTATTCATGGAGCCCTAACCCCCTATCACCCTACGTATTCAAGGAGCCCTAACCCCCTATCACCCAACGTATTCATGAAGCCCTAACCCCCTATCACCCTACGTATTCATGGGGCCCTAACCCCCTATCACCCTACGTATTCAAGGAGCCCTAACCCCCTATCACCCTACGTATTCATGGAGCCCTAACCCCCTATCACCCTACGTATTCATGGGGCCCTAACCCCCTATCACCCTACGTATTCAAGGAGCCCTAACCCCCTATCACCCTACGTATTCATGGAGCCCTAACCCCCTATCACCCTACGTATTCAAGGAGCCCTAACCCCTTATCACCCTACGTATTCATGGAGCCCTAACCCCCTATCACCCTACGTATTCATGGAGCCCTAACCCCCTATCACCCTACGTATTCATGGGGCCCTAACCCCCTACGTATTCAAGGAGCCCTAACCCCCTATCACCCTACGTATTCATGGAGCCCTAACCCCCTATCACCCTACGTATTCATGGAGCCCTAACCCCCTATCACCCTACGTATTCAAGGAGCCCTAACCCCCTATCACCCTACGTATTCATGGAGCCCTAACCCCCTATCACCCTACGTATTCATGGAGCCCTAACCCCTATCACCCTACGTATTCAAGGAGCCCTAACCCCCTATCACCCTAAGTATTCAAGGAGCCCTAACCCCCTATCACCCTACGTATTCAAGGAGCCCTAACCCCCTATCACCCTACGTATTCATGGAGCCCTAAGGTCATACTCAGACTAGATACTGGCTGGTTGTAGAGGAGATTAGAGAAGGTCATACTCAGACTAGATACTGGCTGTTGTGGGAGCACAGTGTGATGACTATCACGATTTACGACATTGTTTGGATGGCTGACCATTTGTGGGCAATCACAGGGGTCAAAAACACCTTACCTGTGTCAACCTCCTAGAAGACACATTCACACAGAGGTCCTGGGGTCACTGACACCAGGACAGGTCTGACCACTCATTAAACTTTGAATTGGCTTTAAATTGTTCATGTGTGGATTGTTTCAGGAGTCCATGAAAAGCTGTGATTCATCGTTCGGTAACAGCTATAGATTCACTGTCACAGAGATACTGTGTTATTCTGTTGGTCTCACGGCATCGTCCAAAGAGGACACAGCGGTGGTGCTCTTATCATACAGAGTTGAGAGGTGATTATTAGATCCAAGAAAGAGATGTTAATTAGACGATAGGAGATACTGTGAGTTAACTCAATCATGTAATGCCAGGACATTGATTGTAAGATATTAGCTCCTTGTTCCTCAGCCTCTTAATAAATTGCATAACGGTAAACTTCGACTCGAGCATCTTATAGTCTTGTGAGTGGTGACGGATGGCTCACTACCTTAGCTCTACCCACTGGACGTGATTATCAAGCATTCACCAGGTAATGGAGTCAGATTGATGAATGTAGTTTAGTATTATTCTACATGGTGGAGACCGATCATCCTCAGTCGATGGGCATTTCTACCAACCTACATAATGGTTGGATCATTTCTACCAACCTACATAATGGTTGGATCATTTCTACCAACCTACATAATGGTTGGATAATTTCTACCAACCTACATAATGGTTGGATCATTTCCCCCAACCTACATAATGGTTGGATCATTTCCACCAACCTACATAATGGTTGGATCATTTCCCCCAACCTACATAATGGTTGGATAATTTCATCCAACCTACATAATGGTTGGATAATTTCCTCCAACCTACATAATGGTTGGATCATTTCCACCAACCTACATAATGGTTGGATCATTTCCCCCAACCTACATAATGGTTGGATCATTTCCTCCAACCTACATAATGGTTGGATCATTTCCACCAACCTACATAATGGTTGGATCATTTCCCCCAACCTACATAATGGTTGGATAATTTCATCCAACCTACATAATGGTTGGATAATTTCCTCCAACCTACATAATGGTTGGATCATTTCCTCCAACCTACATAATGGTTGGATCATTTCCACCAACCTACATAATGGTTGGATCATTTCCACCAACCTGCATAATGCAGCAGAGTCTCCCCTCATCACACAGCTGACAATAGCAGTCTCCTCTCATCACACAGCTGACTATAGCAGAGTCTCCTCTCATCACACAGCTGACTATAGCAGAGTCTCCTCTCATCACACAGCTGACTACAGCAGAGTCTCCTCTCATCACACAGCTGACAATAGCAGAGTCTCCCCTCATCACACAGCTGACTACAGCAGAGTCTCCTCTCATCACACAGCTGACAATAGCAGTCTCCTCTCATCACACAGCTGACTATAGCAGAGTCTCCTCTCATCACACAGCTGACAATAGCAGAGTCTCCTCTCATCACACAGCTGACTATAGCAGTCTCCCCTCATCACACAGCTGACTATAGCAGTCTCCTCTCATCACACAGCTGACTACAGCAGAGCCTCCTCTCATCACACAGCTGACAATAGCAGAGTCTCCCCTCATCACACAGCTGACTACAGCAGAGTATCCTCTCATCACACAGCTGACTACAGCAGAGTCTCCTCTCATCACACAGCTGACAATAGCAGAGTCTCCCCTCATCACACAGCTGACTACAGCAGAGTCTCCTCTCATCACACAGCTGACTACAGAAGAGTCTCCTCTCATCACACAGCTGACTATAGCAGAGTCTCCCCTCTCATCACACAGCTGACTATAGCAGAGTCTCCTCTCATCACACAGCTGACTATAGCAGTCTCCTCTCATCACACAGCTGACAATAGCAGAGTCTCCTCTCATCACACAGCTGACAATAGCAGTCTCCTCTCATCACACAGCTGACTATAGCAGAGTCTCCCCTCATCACACAGCTGACTATAGCAGTCTCCTCTCATCACACAGCTGACTATAGCAGAGTCTACTCAGTTTGTTGTTGTGTGTGAAGTCATTTGTGTACAGGGTAAACAGAAGGTATGTTATTATTATCAGAAACCATTGATCCAAACGCAGTCCGGTGGCTCTAAGGATGAACTTCTAACTCCAACCTTCAGAAACAGATCAGCGCTAGGACATATGCACACCAATAGGAGAAGCTCAGTTCCTTAGATGGACATGGTGGACGAGTGGTTCCTAACTGTCGAACCTGACGTTTTAGTTCTGTCTAAGACACGACTTTCCAACTCTGTCTCCATCAGACTATTGGTCTGGCTGGTTATAATGTGTACAGGAGTGATAGAGACAAGGGGAGGTGTGGCCCTGTTCATTAAAACAGCTTCGTTGCTACAGCCCTTATGTTTTTTTATCTCAACCAAAGCAGTTCTTAGCAATGAAGTTGCAACTGTCAACTGCTGTAAACCAAGATGTATTCGAATGTTATAGACCCCAATCGGCAAAGGTTGAGTCTCTAGATTATCTCGCAGAGCTGTGGCACAGCTGGGGGGAAATAATGAAACTGTTCTCATGGCCAATATAAACTGGAACTGGTTATCTTAAACTCTGCTGCCAGAAAAGGGCAATGCAATACGTTGATAAAGGCATCTACAGGCCATCAGTATATTCACAAACGATTTAAGTGACACGAAAAGCCCTAAATCCGCCCTCGAATAGCAATCAAACAGAACATTAGCAGTTTTGTGAACAGGCTTTACTACATGTACTGTATGCCTGGGACTGGTAAAAAGTGTTTTGCTCATTCCATATATATTTCCATAAACTGTTTCCCGACCATCTGTGTCAAACAAGCAGTGCTCATGAAATACTGGGTTAAAGGCAATCCTTGGTTGTCTGACCACAGAACCAGAACTGGTAACTCCCAGGCTGACTGGCAGTCTATTAGGGCACTGGGAAACAAATGCACTGTGCTGAAGAGAAAATGTAAATCAAGCTTTTATTATGAAACTACAAAGGAAAATCTTAATGACACTTTCAACTTTTGAAAAGCCATTAAATATAGGCATTCAACGACATATTTTCCTGCCGTGCCACTGAAACTGTCCTCAGACTTCCAAGTGACAGATAAACTGTCCTCAGACTGTAAAGTGACAGGATAAACTGTCCTCAGACTGTAAAGAAGTGATAGGATAAACTGTCCTCAGACTGTAAAGAAGTGACAGGATAAACTGTCCTCAGACTGTAAAGAAGTGACAGATAAACTGTCCTCAGACTGTAAAGTGACAGGATAAACTGTCCTCAGACTGTAAAGAAGTGACAGATAAACTGTCCTCGGACTGTAAAGTGACAGGATAAACTGTCCTCAGACTGTAAAGTGACAGGATAAACTGTCCTCAGACTGTAAAGTGACAGATAAACTGTCCTCAGACTGTAAAGAAGTGACAGGATAAACTGTCCTCAGACTGTAAAGAAGTGACAGGATAAACTGTCCTCAGACTGTAAAGAAGTGACAGATAAACTGTCCTCAGACTGTAAAGTGACAGGATAAACTGTCCTCAGACTGTAAAGTGACAGATAAACTGTCCTCAGACTGTAAAGTGACAGGAAAAACTGTCCTCAGACTGTAAAGTGACAGGATAAACTGTCCTCAGACTGTAAAGTGACAGGATAAACTGTCCTCAGACTGTAAAGTGACAGGATAAACTGTCCTCAGACTGTAAAGTGACAGATAAACTGTCCTCAGACTGTAAAGAAGTGACAGGATAAACTGTCCTCAGACTGTAAAGAAGTGACAGGATAAACTGTCCTCAGACTGTAAAGAAGTGACAGATAAACTGTCCTCAGACTGTAAAGTGACAGGATAAACTGTCCTCAGACTGTAAAGTGACAGATAAACTGTCCTCAGACTGTAAAGTGACAGGAAAAACTGTCCTCAGACTGTAAAGTGACAGGATAAACTGTCCTCAGACTGTAAAGTGACAGATAAACTGTCCTCAGACTGTAAAGTGACAGATAAACTGTCCTCAGACTGTAAAGTGACAGATAAACTGTCCTCAGACTGTAAAGAAGTGACAGGATAAACTGTCCTCAGACTGTAAAGTGACAGGATAAACTGTCCTCAGACTGTAAAGAAGTGACAGATAAACTGTCCTCAGACAGTAAAGTGACAGGATAAACTGTCCTCAGACTGTAAAGTGACAGGATAAACTGTCCTCGGACTGTAAAGAAGTGACAGATAAACTGTCCTCAGACTGTAAAGTGACAGGATAAACTGTCCTCAGACTGTAAAGTGACAGGATAAACTGTCCTCAGACTTCCAAGTGACAGATAAACTGTCCTCAGACTGTAAAGTGACAGATAAACTGTCCTCAGACTGTAAAGAAGTGACAGGATAAACTGTCCTCAGACTGTAAAGTGACAGATAAACTGTCCTCAGACTTCCAAGTGACAGATAAACTGTCCTCAGACTGTAAAGTGACAGATAAACTGTCCTCAAACTGTAAAGAAGTGACAGATAAACTGTCCTCAAACTGTAAAGAAGTGACAGATAAACTGTCCTCAAACTGTAAAGTGACAGATAAACTGTCCTCAGACTGTAAAGTGACAGATAAACTGTCCTCGGACTGTAAAGAAGTGACAGATAAACTGTCCTCAGTCTGTAAAGTGACAGATAAACTGTCCTCAGACTGTAAAGAAGTGACAGATAAACTGTCCTCAGACTGTAAAGAAGTGACAGATAACTGTCCTCAGACTGTAAAGAAGTGACAGGATAAACTGTCCTCAGACTGTAAAGAAGTGACAGATAAACTGTCCTCAGTCTGTAAAGTGACAGATAAACTGTCCTCAAACTGTAAAGAAGTGACAGATAAACTGTCCTCAGACTGTAAAGTGACAGGATAAACTGTCCTCAGACTGTAAAGTGACAGATAAACTGTCCTCAAACTGTAAAGAAGTGACAGATAAACTGTCCTCAGACTGTAAAGATATACTGGAATTGCTAAATGTATTTAATAACCCCAACCTGTTTCAAATGTGCAGGAGCCTGCGATCGTAGACCCTGCCACAAATAGGACCGTGTAGGGGTGGAATGGACTCCCCTCGGTTAGGTCCACACTGTGAACCCGAATTAATACATATAACTGAAACTAAAAACCCACTTGGCCTGTAGACTATAGCTATGTTGCATTGTAGAGCGAACCAAGCCCTCTCGTACCCAGGTCAGCAAGCAGGTAGTACGAGCTCCATATGAGCAAGCTAAACTCTAAATTGTCAATGACATGGCCATTGGACCCCGTGTTGCCCTTACCACAGATAGCTAGACCTCCAGGGCTACAGAGCTACTTAACAGTGACAGCCCATCACATTACCCTGGAGTGGGACATGAGATGTACCGTGCTACATAAACCATTATGAGAGTCTCACAAGTGTGCATATTTCTCTCTGTTAAGAAAACATTATAGCATAGGCCTATACAATGTCTGAGCCGTGTTTACAAATTGATTTCTCATTCATATTGCACTTTATTTTAGTGTGGTTGATGATTAATCGTGTTTTCATTGAAGAAAATGCAAAGTGTTGTTATTCCTGATGGTGCTCTCATCAGGTCTTACATATGGAGTCAGGCCTTATATGGAGTCAGGCCTTATATGGAGTCAGGCCTTATATGGAGTCAGGCCTTATATGGAGTCAGGCCTTATATTGAGTCATGATCATATATGGAGTCAGGCCTTATATTGAGTCATGATCATATATGGAGTCAGGCCTTATATGGAGTCAGGCCTTATATGGAGTCAGGCCTTATATGGAGTCAGGCCTTATATGGAGTCAGGCCTTATATTGAGTCAGGATCATATATGGAGTCAGGCCTTATATTGAGTCATGATCATATATGGAGTCAGGCCTTATATGGAGTCAGGCCTTATATGGAGTCAGGCATTATATTGAGTCAGGCCTTATATGGAGTCAGGCCTTATATGGAGTCAGGCATTATATTGAGTCAGGCCTTATATGGAGTCAGGCCTTATATGGAGTCAGGCATTATATTGAGTCATGCCTTATATTGAGTCAGGCCTTATATTGAGTCATGATCATATATGGAGTCAGGCCTTATATGGAGTCAGGCATTATATGGAGTCAGGCCTTATATGGAGTCATGATCATTATTGGAGTCAGGCCTTATATTGAGTCATGATCATATATGGAGCCAGGCCTTATATTGAGTCAGGCCTTATATTGAGTCATGATCATATATGGAATCAGACCTTATATTGAGTCAGGCCTTATATTGAGTCAGGCCTTATATTGAGTCAGGCCTTATATTGAGTCAGGCCTTATATTGAGTCAGGCCTTATATTGAGTCAGGCCTTATATTGAGTCAGGCCTTATATGGAGTCAGGCCTTATATTGAGTCATGATCATATATGGAGTCAGGCCTTATATTGAGTCAG
>NC_092170.1:46169639-46172139 GCF_045791955.1 Oncorhynchus clarkii lewisi
ATCCTGTCCGGTCAACCCTTACTCTGTCCTGTCCGGTCAGCCCTTACTCTGTCCTGTCCGGTCAGCAATCACTCTGTCCTGTCTGGTCAGCCCTACCTCTGTCCTGTCTGGTCAGCCCTACCTCTGTCCTGTCTGGTCAGAAATCACTCTGTCCTGTCTGGTCAGCAATCACTCTGTCCTGTCTGGTCAGCCCTCATTCTGTCCTGTCTGGTCAGCCCTCACTCTGTCCTTTCTGGTCAGCCCTTACTCTGTCCTGTCTGGTCAGCCCTAACTCTGTCCTGTCTGGTCAGCCCTCACTCTGTCCTGTCTGGTCAGCCCTTACTCTGTTCTGTCTGGCCGGCCATCACTCTGTCCTGTCTGGTCAGCCCTCACTCTGTCCTGTCTGGTCAGCCCTCAACACAATATATCTGGGAAAGACTAGACACCATATCTCTAGGAAAGACTAGACACCATATCTCTGGGAAAGACTAGACACCATATCTCTGGGAAAGACTAGACACCATATATCTGGGAAAGACTAGACACCATATCTCTGGGAAATACTAAACACCATATCTCTGGGAAAGACTCGACACCATATATCTGGGAAAGACAAACAATATATCTCTGGGAAAGACAGACAACATATCTCTGGGAAAGACTAGACACCATATCTCTGGGAAAGACTAGACACCATATCTCTGGGAAAGACGAGACACCATATCTCTGGTAAAGACTAGACACCATATCTCTGGGAAAGACTAGACACCATATCTCTGGGAAAGACTAGACACCATATCTCTGGGAAAGACTAGACACCATATCTCTGGGAAAGAATAGCCACCATATCTCTGGGAAAGAATAGACACCATATCTCTGGGAAAGATTAGACCCCATATCTCTGGGAAAGATGAGACACCAGACTGACTGTCACAAGATAGAGACTGACTGTCACTCTTTCTGCCCTCAATCCCACCTCCCTTCCCCGTTCCAAACCATTCTACTGAGACCTCTACCATCCTACCTGTCTGTCCCACACTCCTAAAACCATTCTACTGAGACCTCTACCATTCTACCTGTCTGTCCCACACTCCTAAAACCATTCTACTGAGACATCTACCATCCTACCTGTCTGTCCCACACTCCTAAAACCATTCTACTGAGACGTCTACCATCCTACCTGTCTGTCCTACACTCCTAAAACCATTCTACTGAGACATCTACCATCGTACCTGTCTGTCCCACACTCCTAAAACCATTCTACTGAGACGTCTACCATCCTACCTGTCTGTCCCACACTCCTAAAACCATTCTACTGAGACATCTACCATCGTACCTGTCTGTCCCACACTCCTAAAACCATTCTACTGAGACCTCTACCATCCTACCTGTCTGTCCCACACTCCTAAAACCATTCTACTGAGACCTCTACCATTCTACCTGTCTGTCCCACACTCCTAAAACCATTCTACTGAGACATCTACCATCCTACCTGTCTGTCCCACACTCCTAAAACCATTCTACTGAGACCTCTACCATCCTAATTGTCTGTCCCACACTCCTAAAACCATTCCACTGAGACCTCTACCATTCTACCTGTCAGTCCCACACTCCAAAAACCATTCTACTGAGACATCTACCATCCTACCTGTCTGTCCCACACTCCTAAAACCATTCTACTGAGACCTCTACCATCCTACCTGTCTGTCCCACACTCCTACACTCGTTATACCCGCCTTATACAGCCGTATACAGCCTTATACACGTCTTTCACAGCCTTATACAGCCTTATACAACCTTATACACGTCTTACAAAGCCTTATACAGCCTTATACATGCATTATACCGTCATTATACAGCCTTACACAGCCTTATACAGCCTTATACAAGCCTTATACAGCCTTATACAGCCTTATACAGCCTTATACCTGCATTATGCCTGCATTATACAGCCTTATACAGCCTTATACACCTGTTATACAGCCTTATACAGTCTTATACACACCTTATACAGCATTATACAGCCTTATACACGTCTTACACAGCCTTATACAGCCTTATACAGCCTTATACCTGCATTATACCTGCATTATACAGCCTTATACAGCCTTATGCAGCCTTATACAGCCTTATACACCCATTATACAGCCAAATACAGCCTTATACACACATTATACAGCAATATACAGCCTTATACACGTCTTATACAGCCTTATACAGCATTATACAGCCTTAAACACGCATTATACATGCCTTATACAGCCTTATACAGCCTTATCCACGCATTATACAGCCTTATACACGCCTTATACAGCATTATACAGCCTTATACAGCCTTATCCACGCCTTATACAGCCTTATACACGCCTTATAAACACAGTATACAGCCTTATACAGCCTTAAACCTGCATTATACCTGCATTATACAGCCTTATACAGCCTTATACAGCATTATACAGCCTTATACACGCCTCATACAGCCTTATACAGCCTTATACACGCCTTATACAGCCTTATACAA
>NC_092170.1:46177139-46199639 GCF_045791955.1 Oncorhynchus clarkii lewisi
ATAATGTACCATTGCATAATGTACCGTGGCATAATGTACTGTAACATAATGTACTGTAACATAACGTACTGTAACAATGTACCAGACATAATGTATTGTAACATAATGTACCAGGCATAATGTACCATGACATCTGATTTGCAGGGCGCCTACAAATGGTATGCATCCTAAATGGAAATGGAAGCCTATTTCTGTCATACTGTCACTGGTCTTTGACCAGGGCCCTATTCCCGTCATAGTGCAGGTCTTTGACCAGGGCCCTATTCCCGTCATAGTGCAGGTCTTTGACCAGGGCCCTATTCCCGTCATAGTGCAGGTCTTTGACCAGGGCCCTATTCCCGTCATAGTGCAGGTCTCTGACCAGGGCCCTATTCCCGTCATAGTGCAGGTCTTTGACCAGGGCCCTATTCCCGTCATAGTGCAGGTCTCTGACCAGGGCCCTATTCCCGTCATAGTGCAGGTCTCTGACCAGGGCCCTATTCCCGTCATAGTGCAGGTCTTTGACCAGGGCCCTATTCCCGTCATAGTGCAGGTCTTTGACCAGGGCCCATTTTCCCGTCATAGTGCAGGTCTCTGACCAGGGCCCTATTCCCGTCATAGTGCAGGTCTCTGACCAGGGCCCTATTCCCGTCATAGTGCAGGTCTCTGACCAGGGCCCTATTCCCGTCATAGTGCAGGTCTTTGACCAGGGCCCTATTCCCGTCATAGTGCAGGTCTCTGACCAGGGCCCTATTCCCGTCATAGTGCAGGTCTCTGACCAGGGCCCTATTCCCGTCATAGTGCAGGTCTTTGACCAGGGCCCTATTCCCGTCATAGTGCAGGTCTTTGACCAGGGCCCTATTCCCGTCATAGTGCAGGTCTCTGACCAGGGCCCTATTCCCGTCATAGTGCAGGTCTCTGACCAGGGCCCTATTCCCGTCATAGTGCAGGTCTCTGACCAGGGCCCTATTCCCGTCATAGTGCAGGTCTCTGACCAGGGCCCTATTCCCGTCATATTTCGGGAATGACAACCATCTCTACAGCACTCCGCCAATCAGGCCTTTATGGTAGAGCAGTCAGACAGAAGCCACTCCTCCGTAAAAGGCACATGACAGCCCGCTTGAAGTTTGTCGTAAGGCACCTAAAGGACTCTCCCGTCTGATCAAACCAAGATTTCACTCGTTGGCCTGAATGCCAAGCGTCACATCTGGAGGAAACCTGGCACCATCGCTACAGTGAAGCATGGTGGTGGCAAATCATGCTGTTGGGATGTTTTTCAGAGGCAGGGATTGGGAGACTAGTCAGGATCGAGGGAAAGATGAACGGAGCAAAGTACAGAGAGATCCTTTTAGAAATCCTGCTCCAGAGCTCTCAGGACCTCAGACTCGGGCGTAGGTTCACCTTCCAACAGGGCAACGACCCTAAGCACACAGCCAAGGCAACGCAGGAGAGGCTTCAGGACAAGTCTCTGAATGTCCTTGAGTGGCCCAGCCAGCACCCGGACTTGAACCTGATTGAACATCTCTGGAGAGACCTGAAAATAGCTGTGCAGTGACGCTCCCCATCCAACCAGACAGAGCTTGAGAGGATCTGCAGAAAAGAATGGGAGAAACTCCCCAAATACAGGTGTTCCAAGCTTGCAGCATCATACCCAAGAAGACTCAACAAAGGTACTTCAACAAAGTACTGAGTAAAGGGTCTGAATATTTATGTAAATGTGATAATTCATTTTTTAAAATATTACTTTAGGAATTTCCAAAGATTTCTCAAAACCTGTTTTTGTCATTATGGGGTATTGTGATGTCGTTATGGGGTATTGTGATGTCATTATGTGGTATTGTGATGTCATTATGGGGTATTGTGATGTCATTATGGGGTATTGTGTGTAGATTGATGAGGGAAACAATGTATTTAACACATTTTAGAATAAGGCTGTAACGTAACAACATGTGGAAAAATTCAAGGGGTCTGAATACTTTCCAAATGCACTATATATATATATATATATATATATAATAGTATGTGGACCCCCCTTCAAAATAACATTTTCCGAATGTACCGTATACCTTCTGATGAAATCTTCAGTCTCTAGTCTGTATGAATGAGTGAGGGAATGATATATTAATGAATCAATTACCTATTGAAGAGGAAGAGGAGGGCAGCAACAACACCACATGAGGAAGAGGAGGAGAGAAAAACACATGTTAGTATTCTCATTCTCATTGACACTCAATAGCATCTACACATGTTAGTATTCTCATTGACAGTCAACAGCACCCTTGGTGACACATGAAAAACATTGTAGACCAGACATGAGAAAGTCCAATAAGTCCTGTACTTGTCATACTAGACAGTGACCCAGTGTCAATGTGAGTTACAGTCAGGGAGACAGTCAGACCTTCGACCACGTCAACAAGAAAAGAGATTGTTCCACCAACTGCAATAACACATAAATGCCTTTCAGCGAACAAGGGTGTGTCAAGGGAGAGTGTGTTCTTCAGACAATTCTAACCTGAACAGGGATCTGATCTAATTGGTAGAGGCTGAACAGGGATCTGTTCTAATTGGTAGAGACTGAACAGGGATCTGTTCTAATTGGTAGAGGCTGAACAGGGATCTGTTCTAATTGGTAGAGACTGAACAGGGATCTGTTCTAATTGGTAGAGGCTGAACAGGGATCTGTTCTAATTGGTAGAGGCTGAACAGGGATCTGTTCTAATTGTCAGTGGCTGAACTGAGCTATGAATTGGTTTGTATACTCAGTACGTTATTCAAAACAAAACACATCTCCATGTCAGATCTGCATGTGATTAGTAGAAGGTCGACCCTCCTCAGAAACAGAATCGTTGGAGAGCTGCCTCAGATCTAGACTGCATCCTAAATTACACTATTTTCCCCTCACAGCGCACTACTTTTGACCAAGGCCAATAGGGATCTATGTAGAGAATAGGGCATTGGGGACGCAGCCCTACTCTATCTCTTCCCTGCATTAATATTTCAGAGACTTTACCAGAGGCAGATCAACCAAGCAGATTTTTACTCCACTAAAGGATTACACACAAAGGAAGTGACATCAGAGTTGCATGGAGGAGAGAAGGCTTTCATTGAGTTGAGTTCATTAATAATAACAGGGGAGTCTCTCAGGGTCCGTCTCACATGGTGCCCAATTCCATGTGTAGCCTAGTGCACTACTAGTGACCTGTAGGGAATAGGGTTTAATTTGGGACGGACGTCCTGTTTTCTTTCTAATGCTGTCGGCGACAACTACCAACTACTAGCTTACACAACACAGTGGGAGAACAACACAAACACCGGGGTGGGTTAGCCTGTTTAGTTGGAATACCTCCCTGACGATACGTTGTTATAGCCCATAGTGTACGTCAACATCCCAGAAAATGTAGACATACTGAACAGGTGTATGTATATACTATACACATGGACTGGAAGAGACAGGAGTCACATGGTTCTGGAAAATGGGGCATTTGTGAAAAATGCATAACATTCTTCTTTCCCTGCTCTAAGATATAAAACCAGGGACAAAGAGAGAGAAGACAGAGAAAATAATATATATATATATATAGAGAGAGAGGGAGAATGTATAGATATAAAACCAGGGACAAAGAGAGAGAAGACAGAGAAAAGAATATATATATATATATAGAGAGAGAGGGAGAGAGACAGATAAAATAATATATATATATATATATATATATATATATATATATATAGAGAGAGAGAGGGAGAATGTATAGATATAAAACCAGGGACAAAGAGAGAGAAGACAGAGAAAATAATATATATATATATATATAGAGAGAGAGGGAGAGAGACAGATAAAATAATATATATATATATAGAGAGAGAGAGAGAGAGAGACAGATAAAATAATATATATATATATATATATATAGAGAGAGGGAGAGAGACAGATAAAATAATATATATATATATATAGAGAGAGAGGGAGAGAGACAGATAAAATAATATATATATATATATATATATATATAGAGAGAGAGAGGGAGAATGTATATATATAAAACCAGGGACAAAGAGAGAGAAGACAGAGAAATAATATATATATATATAGAGAGAGGGGGAGAATGTATAGATATAAAACCAGGGACAAAGAGAGAGAAGACAGAGAAATAATATATATATATATAGAGAGAGAGAGAGGGAGAATGTATATATATAAAACCAGGGACAAAGAGAGAGAAGACAGAGAAAATAATATATATATATATAGAGAGAGAGGGAGAATGTATAGATATAAAACCAGGGACAAAGAGAGAGAAGACAGAGAAAATAATATATATATATATAGAGAGAGAGAGGGAGAGAGACAGATAAAATAATATATATATATATATATATATATATATATATAGAGAGAGAGGGAGAATGTATAGATAGAAAACCAGGGACAAAGAGAGAGAAGACAGAGAAAATAATATATATATATATAGAGAGAGAGAGAGACAGAAAATAATATATATATATATATATATATATATATAGAGAGAGAGAGAGAGACAGAGAAAATAATATATATATATAGAGAGAGAGAGAGAGACAGAGAAAAGAATATATATATATAGAGAGAGAGACAGAGAAAAGAATGTATATATATATATATATATAGAGAGAGAGAGAGAGGGAATGTAAGTATATATATATATATATATATATATACAGAGGGAAAGAGAGAGAGAGAGAGAGAGAGAGAGAGAGAGAGAATAGAGAGAGAATATATCTGAATATACCTGACACTCCCTGAGTTAGTTATATATCTGAATATACCTGACACTCCCTGAGTTAGTTATATATCTGAATATACCTGACACGCCCTGAGTTAGTTATCCATGTTTTCTTTATTCTTCTGGTTAGGTCAGGGTGTGACGAGGGTGGTATGTGTGCTTTTGTCCTGTCTAGGGTTTTTTGTATATCAATGGGGTTTTGGTATGTCTAGGTAAATGTAGGTCTATGGTGGCCTGAATTGGTTCCCAATCAGAGACAGCTGTTTATCGTTGTCTCTGATTGGGGATCCTACTTAGGTTGCATTTTCCATTTTGGTTTTTGTGGGTTATTGTCTATGTGTAGTTGCATGGCAGCACTCGCTGTATTAGCGGCACAATCGATTTTGTTAGTTTGTTGAGTGTTCTTCGTTAATTAAAGAAGATGTGATTCATATCACGCTGCCGTCTCCTCAATATGACGAACGAGACAGATATATATATATATAGAGAGAGAATAGAGAGAGAGAGGTAACTTCACAAAGTTGTGAACGATCTGAGAGACAAGGCAAGAAGGGCCTTCCAACCGAACATAAAATTCAACATACCAATTAGGACCTTGATAAAGATACTTGAATCAGTTATAGAACCCAGAGAGAGAGAGAGAGACCCTTAGAGCTCCTGAAAGCTACATTGACAAATAACAGAAAGAATAACATAAATATGATATTTACTGAACTATTTCAAAGTATTGAGGAGTAGATCAAATGTAAAGAACAGAAGTATATGTTATACATGAAATAGAAGTTATGTAGCTGAACAGTAACAGGACATCAGTTTCAACACACCTACAACGCCAGACAAAGAATGATGCTCCAGGCTTTAAAATAAAATGAAAAAACGCTTTCTTTCCAAACTGTCAGATTGTGCACTATGACCACGGGGAGGGAACAACAGCTCAAATAGCACCCTAGTCCATAGGCGCCCTGGTCAACAGTCGTGCACTACAGGAGAAATAGGGGTCCATTGAGGACAGGCCTGTGAGCAGATATCTTCCAGACCCCCAACCACAAACATCTCTGTATTTACATATCCTCTCTGCTCCAGAGAACCCATACCTATATATTAACCCATACCTCTATATTAACCCATTCCTCTATATGAACCCATACCTCTATATTAACCCATACCTCTATATTAACCCATACCTCTATATTAACCCATACCTCTATATTAACCCATACCTCTATATTAACCCATACCTATATATTAACCCATTCCTCTATATGAACCCATACCTCTATATTAACCCATACCTCTATATGAACCCATTCCTCTATATTAACCCATACCTCTATATTAACCCATACCTCTATATTAACCCATACCTCTATATTAACCCATACCTCTATATGAACCCATTCCTCTATATTAACCCATACCTCTATATTAACCCATACCTCTATATTAACCCATATCTCTATATTAACCCATACCTCTATATGAACCCATACCTCTATATTAACCCATACCTCTATATTAACCCATTCCTCTATATTAACCCATTCCTCTATATGAACCCATTCCTCTATATGAACCCATACCTCTATATTAACCCATACCTCTATATTAACCCATACCTCTATATTAACCCATACCTCTATATTAACCCATACCTCTATATTCACCCATTAAAATGTTGTCTCTCCTCTCTGCCATAGAGAACCCATTAGAAAACATGACTCTGTATAGCATGGGTAGCATATTGTTACTTATCCTCTTGACTTATCCTCTTGCTCTTTTGCTCCCCAGTATCTCTACTTGCACATCATCATCTGCACATCTATCACTCCAGCATTAATGCTAAATTGTAATTATTTCGTTACTATGGCCTATTTAATGCCTTACCTCCCTACTCTTCTACATTTGCACACACTGTACATATATTTTTCTATTGTGTTATTGACTGTATGTTTGTTTATTCATTGTGCAACTCTGTGTTGTTGTATGTGTCAAACTGCTTTGCTTTATCTTGGCCAGGTCGCCGTTGTAAATGAGAACTTGTTCTCAACTGGCCTACCTGGTTAAATAAAGGTGATCTGGCCTACCTGGTTAAATAAAGGTGATCTGGCCTACCTGGTTAAATAAAGGTGATCTGGTCTACCTGGTTAAATAAAGGTGATCTGGTCTACCTGGTTAAATAAAGGTGATCTGGCCTACCTGGTTAAATAAAGGTGATCTGGCCTACCTGGTTAAATAAAGGTGATCTGGTCTACCTGGTTAAATAAAGGTGAAATAAAATAAATAAATAGCAGCAGAGAACAGCAGGGGTAAATAAAACACGATGATACAAAGTTTCTGTTTTGGTTCTGACTTCCTGCTGTTCTTGGAATACAGAGTTAGGACGAGATTAAAAACATTGTTCTGAGTTCCTGCTGTTCTGTTCTCAGACGAGCTCAGGGCGAGGATCTCCTTCCAGAGAGACATCAGGGACTGTAACAGACTCTGTTTTACGGAATCATGGCTCTCTCTGATTATATTGTTCCCGTCCGCCAGCGGGGTTCTCCATCCATCGCGTGGACAGGAAGAAAGAACCCTCCGGGGAAAAAGAGCGGCGGAGAAGTTTGTTTTATTATTAACAACTCATGGAGTGATTGTTGTAACGAACAGGAACTCAAGTCATTGTGTTGCCCTGATCTGGAATACCTCATTACCTCTCAAGTTAATGTTCTTTGGTTATCGTCACTGCCGTATATAGTCCCCACCAAGCCGACACCGCAGTGGCTCTCAAGGAATTACACGGGACTATATGCAAACTAACTGCAGTCGCATAATGCAGCTGGGGCTTTATTAACGGAAATCTGAGGTAAACGCTACATTCTATCAACACATCTCCTGTACTACACATCAGGGACACTGGATCACTGCTACTCTCCCTTCTGACTACAAGGCCCTCCCCCAAATCTCCCTTCAGCAAATCAGATCACTACTCCATTTCTCTCCTCCCCACCTACAGGCAACAACTTAAACAGGAAGCACACGAGGTAAGGACTGTTGGCCTGACCAATCAGGAATCGATGCTTCAAGATTGTTTTGATCACGTGGACTGGGAAATGTTACGGGTTTCCTCAGAGACGATCACCATCAACACTGATACAGTGACTGAGTTCATCAGGGAGGTTATAGAGAATGTGGTTCACACAGTGATGATTACAACTTATCCAAACCAAAAACCATGGATAGATGGCAAAACTGAAAGCGAGAACAACCTCATTTTACCATGGTAAAAAGTTACTGGGAACATGGACGTGTACAAACAGACCAACTAAGACGTTGTTCTCCCGCTTCGAGGAAAACAATATTCCTAAGAGATTGTCTCTCCACACCATAATCACAGGACTGTTAGATGTTCAGTTTAAAACAACACCATCATAAACACATACACCATCTCTCTCTCTCTCTCTCTCTCTCTCTCTCTCTCTCTCTCTCTCTCTCTCTCTCTCTCTCTCTCTCTCTCTCTCTCTCTCTCCTTGGCATCAACACATTTCAGGGCTCTGCAGACAGACAAGCAAGGACCTAGGGCACCCGTGTCTTCCCTTCACACATGTGCGCACAGACACACACACACACACACACACACACACACGCACACACCGCACACACACACACACACACACACACACACACACACACACACACACACACACACACACACACACACACACACACACACACACACACACACTCTCTTCCTTGGTAACTAGCAAGCTGCAGGAGACCAGGGGTGTGTGAGTCATGTTCAGGCCTGATGCAGAGAGACAGGCCCTCTGGGTGAAGATCCAAATGCCATCACGCAACTCCCCGCCCCTCCCATCCGCTCACACACACAACACATACATACAGCACATTCAGAAAGTATTCAGACCCCTTCCCTTATTCTAAATTTTGTTACGTTACAGCCTTGTTCTAAAATGGCTTAAATGAATTATGTTCCTCATCAATCTACACACAATCCCCCATAATGGCCTGATTTACATAAGTATTCAGACCCTTTGCTATGAGACTCGAAATTGAGCTCAGGTGCTTCCTGTTTCTATTGATCATCCTTGAGATGTTTCTACATCTTGATTGGAGTCCATGTGTGGTAAATTCAATTGATGTACATGATTTGGAAAGGCACACACCTGTCTATATAAGGTCCCACAGTTGACAGTGTATGTCAGAGCAAAAACCAGGCCATGAGGTTGAAGGACTTAGGTCCGTAGAGCTCTGAGACAGGGTTGTAGAGAGGTACAGATCTGGGGAAGGGTACCAGTTACTTTCATCATTCTTAAATGGAAGAAGTTTGGAACCACCAAGAATCTTCCTAGAGTTGGCCGCCCGGCCAAACTGAACAATCGGGGGAGAAGGGCCTTGGTCAGGGAGGTGACCAAGAACCCAATGGTCACTGACAGAACTCCAGAGTTCCTCTTTGGAGATGGGAGAACCTTCCAGAGGGACAACAATCTCTGCAGCACTTCACCAATCAGGCCTTTATGGTAGAGTGGCCAGACGGAATCCACTCCTCAGTAAAAGGCACATGACAGCCTGCTTGGAGTTTGCCAAAAGGCACCTAAAGTACTCACAGACAATGAGAAACAAGATTCTCTGGTCTGAAACCAAAATTGAACTCTTTGGCCTGAATGCCAAAGAGCGTCACGTCTGGAGGAAACCTGGCACCATCCCTACAGTGAAGCATGGTGGTGGCAGCATCATGCTAAGGTGATATTTTTCAACAGCAGGGACTGGCAGGCTAGTCAGGGTAGAGAGAAAGATGAATGGAGCAAAGTACAGACAGATCCTTGATGAAAACTTGCAGTGAAGCTCCCCATCCAACCTGACAGAGCTTGAGAGGATCTGCAGAGAAGAATGGGAGAAACTCCACAAATACAGGTGTTCCAAGCTTGTAGCGTCATACCCAAGAAGACTCAATGCTGTAATCGCTGCCAAAGGTGCTTCAACAAAGTACTGAGGAAAGGGCCTGAATATTTAAATATTTGACTTTTGTAAGTTTTATAAATTTGCAAAAAAACAGTTTTTGTTTTGTCATTATGGGGTATTGTGTGTAGATTGATGGTGAACAAAAATATATTTTAGAAAAAGGCTGTAGCGTAGCAAAATGTGAAAAAAGTCAAGGGGTCTCAATACTTTCCGAATGTACTATACACAAATGCACAAGATGGCAACTCTAGCTAACCATACACCTCCCCTCTCTCTCTAGCTAACCATACACCCCCCCTCTCTCTCTAGCTAACCATACACCCCACCTTCTCTCTAGCTAACCATACACCCCCCCTCTCTCTCTAGCTAACCAAACACCCCCCCTCTCTCTAGCTAACCACACACCCCCCCTCAATCTAGCTAACCATACACCCCCCCTCTCTAGCTAACCATATACCCCCCGAGCTCTGTCTAGCTAACCATACCGTCATTGAAAATAAGAATTTGTTCTTAACTGACTTGCCTGGTTAAATAAAGGTAAAATAAAAAATAAAAAAAATATACCCCTCTCTAGCTAACCATACACCCCCCCCCCTCTCTCTAGCTAACCATACACCCCACCCCTCTCTCTAGCTAACCATACACCCCCCCCCTCTCTCTAGCTAACCATACACCCCCCTCCTCTGTCTAGCTAACCATACACCCCCCATCTCTCTAGCTAACCATACACCCCCCCTCTCTCTAGCTAACCATACACCCCCCCTCTCTCTAGCTAACCATACACCCCCCCTCTCTCTAGCTAACCATATACCCCCCCCCTCTCTCTAGCTAACCATACACCCCCCTCTCTGTCTAGCTAACCATACACCCCCCATCTCTCTAGCTAACCATACACCCCCCCCTCTCTCTAGATAACCATACACTCCCCCCCTCTAGCAAACCATACACCCCATCCTCTCTCTAGCTAACCATACACCCCCCCTCTCTCTAGCTAACCATACACCCCCCTTCTCTCTAGCTAACCATACACCCCCCTTCTCTCTAGCTAACCATACACTCACCCTCTCTCTGGCTATCCATACACCCTCCCCTCTCACTAGCTAACCATACACCCCCCCCCCCTCTCACTAGCTAACCATACACCCCCATATCTCTCTAGCTAACCATATACCCCCCTCTCTCTATCTAACCATACACCCCCCCTCTAGCTAACCATACACCCCCCCTCTCTCTCTAGCTAACCATACACCCCCCCTCTCTCTCTAGCTAACCATACACCCCCCTCTCTCTCTAGCTAACCATACACCCCCCCTTCTCTCTAGCTAACCATACACCCCCCCTCTCTCTAGCTAACCATACACTCACCCTCTCTCTGGCTAACCACACACCCTCCCCTCTCACTAGCTAACCATACACCCCCCCCTCTCACTAGCTAACCATACACCCCCATATCTCTCTAGCTAACCATATACCCCCCTCTCTCTATCTAACCATACACCCCCCCTCTAGCTAACCATACACCCCCCTCTAGCTAACCATACACCCCCCCTCTCTGTAGCTAACAATACACCCCCTCTCTCTAGCTAACAATACACCCCCCTCTCTCTAGCTAACCATACAACCCGCCCCCCCTCTCTAGCTAACCATACACCCCCCCCTCTCTAGCTAACCATACATCCCCCCCTCTCTCTCGATAACCATACACCCCCCCCCCTATGTCCAGCTAACCACACACCCCCCTCTCTCTAGCTAACCATACACCCCCCCCCTCTCTCTAGCTAACAATACACCCCCTCTCTCTAGCTAACAATACACCCCCCCTCTCTCTAGCTAACCATACACCCCCCCTCTCTCTAGCTAAGCATACACAGCTAACCATACCCCCCCTCTCTCTAGCTAACCATACATCCCCCCTCTCTCTAGATAACCATACACCCCCTTCTCTCTCTCTCTCTCTCTCTAGCTAACCATCCACCCCCCCCCCCTCTATCTCTCTAGCTAACCATACACCCCCCCTCTCTCTCTCTAGCTAACCATACGCCCCCCTCTCTCTTTCTCTCTCTCTCTCTCTCTCTAGCCAACCATACACCCCCCGTCTCTCTCTCTCTCTCTAGCTAACCATTAACATCTCTCTCTCTCTCCCTCTCTAGCTAACCATACGCCCCTCTCTCTCTCTCTCTCTCTCTCTCTCTCTCTCTCTCTCTCTCTCTCTCTCTCTCTCTCTGTCTCTCTCTCTCTTTCTATCTAGCTAACCATACACCTCTCTATCTCTCTCTCTCTCTCTCTCTCTAACTAACCATACACCCCCTCTCTCTCTCTCTCTCTCTCTCTCTCAGCAAGACAAAATGAAGGATTAATCTATGTTAGCTCTTAAACTGTAGTGGGATGGAGTTGTCAAGTTAGTGCCACATGGCAGGGTTATCTCCATGAATTAATAAGGATTATCTGACGTGTCTGAATTACTTATAAACAGGAAGTAATAATAGTGCCTGTATCCCAAACAGCACCCTTTTTCTTACGTAGTACCCTACTTTTGACCAGAGCCCTAACCAGAGCCCTATGAGGGCAGTGGGTTTTGGTCAAAGTAGCTAAATAAATAGGGAGGCATTTGGGACACAGTTCTCAGTTCCCTGTTCAATGTTCAATGTTCTCAGTTCCCTGTTCAATGTTCTCAGTTCCCTGTTCCCTGTTCTCAGTTCCCTGTTCAATGTTCAATGTTCTCAGTTCACTGTTCAATGTTCAATGTTCTCAATTCCCTGTTCAATGTTCTCAGTTCCCTGTTCAATGTTCTCAGTTCACTGTTCAATGTTCAATGTTCTCAATTCCCTGTTCAATGTTCTCAGTTCCCTGTTCAATGTTCTCAGTTCCCTGTTCAATGTCCTCAGTTCCCTGTTCCCTGTTCTCAGTTCCCTGTTCAATGTTCAATGTTCTCAGTTCCCTGTTCAATGTTCAATGTTCTCAATTCCCTGTTCAATGTTCTCAGTTCCCTGTTCAATGTTCAATGTTCTCAGTTCCCTGTTCAATGTTCAATGTTCTCAATTCCCTGTTCAATGTTCTCAGTTCCCTGTTCAATGTTCTCAGTTCCCTGTTCAATGTCCTCAGTTCCCT
Organism: Oncorhynchus clarkii lewisi; assembly: GCF_045791955.1. NCBI lineage: Eukaryota > Metazoa > Chordata > Actinopteri > Salmoniformes > Salmonidae > Oncorhynchus > Oncorhynchus clarkii. Next base: position 46,189,943 of record NC_092170.1, read on the forward strand.
GTTCCCTGTTCTCAGTTCCCTGTTCAATGTTCAATGTTCTCAGTTCCCTGTTCAATGTTCAATGTTCTCAATTCCCTGTTTAATGTTCTCAGTTCCCTGTTCAATGTTCTTTGTTCCCTGTTCCCTGTTCTCAGTTCCCTGTTCAATGTTCTCTGTTCAATGTTCTCTGTTCCCTGTTCCCTGTTCTCAGTTCCATGTTCAATGTTCTCAGTTCCCTGTTCAATGTTCTCAGTTCCCTGTTCCCTGTTCTCAGTTCCCTGTTCAATGTTCTCAGTTCCGTGTTCCCTGTTCTCAGTTCCCTGTTCAATGTTCTCTGTTCCATGTTCAATGTTCTCAGTTCCCTGTTCAATGTTCTCAGTTCCCTGTTCTCAGTTCCCTGTTCAATGTTCTCAGTTCCCTGAGTTACAGTTGCAGTCAGTGCTGAGCCCTGCAGTCATGATGGGATGCTCAGTCACAACTTCACTCAACAAAAATTCTCTCTACCCTGAGAAAAATACTAAACTGACAATCTCTCACTTGATGGAATACCCCATCTCAAAATGGAGAATATGAACAAGAGAGAGAGAGAGAGAGAGAGAGAGAGAGAGAGAGAGAGAGAGAGAGAGAGAGAGAGAGAGAGAATGAGAGGTAGGGAGGGAGAGAGAGGGAATGAGAGGATGAGAGGTGGGGAGGGAGAAAGAGAGGGAGAGAGTGAATGAGAGGTAGGGAGGGAGAGAGAGAATGAGAGGAAGGGAGGGAGAGAGTGAATGAGAGGTAGGGCAGGAGAGAGAGTGTGAGAGGAAGGGAGGGAGAGAGAGTGTGAGAGGAAGGGAGGGAGAGAGAGTGTGAGAGGAAGGGAGGGAGAGAGAGTGTGAGAGGAAGGGAGGGAGATAGAGTGTGAGAGGAAGGGAGGGAGAGAGAGTGTGAGAGGAAGGGAGGGAGATAGAGTGTGAGAGGAAGGGAGGGAGAGAGAGTGTGAGAGGAAGGGAGGGAGAGAGAGAATGAGAGGAAGGGAGGGAGAGAGAGTGTGAGATGAGAGGGAGAGAGAGTGTGAGGGCAGGGGAGAGAGAGTGTGAGAGGAAGGGAGGGAGAGAGAGTGTGAGAGGAAGGGAGGGAGAGAGAGTGTGAGAGGAAGGGAGGGAGAGAGAGTGTGAGAGGAAGGGAGGGAGAGAGAGTGTGAGAGGAAGGGAGGGAGAGAGAGTGTGAGAGGAAGGGAGGGAGAGAGAGTGTGAGAGGAAGGGAGGGAGAGAGAGTGTGAGAGGAAGGGAGGGAGAGAGAGTGTGAGAGGAAGGGAGGGAGAGAGAGTGTGAGAGGAAGGGAGGGAGAGAGAGTGTGAGAGGAAGGGAGGGAGAGAGAGTGTGAGAGGAAGGGAGGGAGAGAGAGTGTGAGAGGAAGGGAGGGAGAGAGAGTGTGAGAGGAAGGGAGGGAGAGAGAGTGTGAGAGGAAGGGAGGGAGAGAGAGTGTGAGAGGAAGGGAGGGAGAGAGAGTGTGAGAGGAAGGGAGGGAGAGAGAGTGTGAGAGGAAGGGAGGGAGAGAGAGTGTGAGAGGAAGGGAGGGAGAGAGAGTGTGAGAGGAAGGGAGGGAGAGAGAGTGTGAGAGGAAGGGAGGGAGAGAGAGTGTGAGAGGAAGGGAGGGAGAGAGAGTGTGAGAGGAAGGGAGGGAGAGAGAGTGTGAGAGGAAGGGAGGGAGAGAGAGTGTGAGAGGAAGGGAGGGAGAGAGAGTGTGAGAGGAAGGGAGGGAGAGAGAGTGTGAGAGGAAGGGAGGGAGAGAGAGTGTGAGAGGAAGGGAGGGAGAGAGAGTGTGAGAGGAAGGGAGGGAGAGAGAGTGTGAGAGGAAGGGAGGGAGAGAGAGTGTGAGAGGAAGGGAGGGAGAGAGAGTGTGAGAGGAAGGGAGGGAGAGAGAGTGTGAGAGGAAGGGAGGGAGAGAGAGTGTGAGAGGAAGGGAGGGAGAGAGAGTGTGAGAGGAAGGGAGGGAGAGAGAGTGTGAGAGGAAGGGCAGGAGAGAGAGTGTGAGAGGAAGGGAGGGAGAGAGAGTGTGAGAGGAAGGGAGGGAGAGAGAGTGTGAGAGGAAGGGAGGGAGAGAGAGTGTGAGAGGAAGGGAGGGAGAGAGAGTGTGAGAGATTGACAATTGACAAACAAAAGCAAAGTCTTCTCATGCCTTGTCGATTTTCAAAAAGATTTTGACTTAATTTAGCATGAGGGTCTGCTATACAAATGAATGGAAAGGGGTGTTGGGGGGAAAACATTATAAAATCCACGTGCACAAACCACAAGTGTGTGGTTTAAATTGGCAAAAAAAACACAAACAAATGTCTTTCCACAGAGCCGTGGGGTGAGACAGGGATGCAGCTTGAGCACCACCCTCTTCATCATATACATCAATGAATTGGCGAGGGCACTAGAACAGTCTGCAGCATCCGGTCTCACCCTACTAGAATCTGAGGTCAAATGTCTACTGTTTGCTGATGATCTGGTGCTTCTGTCACCAACCAAGGAGGGCCTACAGCAGCAGCTAGATCTTCTGCCCAGTTTCTGCCAGACCTGGGCCCTGACAGCAAATCTCAGTAATTGACAGTCTACATGCAGAATTCTGCAAAAATATCCCCTGTGTACAACGTAAAACATCAAATAATGCATGCAGAGCAGAATTAGGCCGATACCCACTAATTATCAAAATCCAGAAAAGAGACGTTAAATTCTACAACCACCTAAAAGGAAGCGGTTCCCAAACCTTCCTTAACAAAGCCATCACCTACAGAGGGATGAACCTGGAGAAGAGTCCCCTAAGCAAGCTGGTCCTGGGGCTCTGTTCACAAACACAAACAGACCCCACAGAGCCCCAGGACAGCAACACAATTAGACTCAACCAAATCATGAGAAAACAAAAAGATAATTACTTGACACATTGGAAAGAACTAACATAATAACAGAGCAAATTAGAATGCTATTTGGCCATAAACAGAGAGTACATAGTGGCAGAATACCTGACCACTATGACTGATCCAAAATTAAGGAAAGCTTTGACTATGTTCAGACTCAGTGAGTATAGCCTTGCTATTGAGAAAGTCCGCCGTAGGCAGACATGGCTCTCGAGAAGACAGGCTATGTGCACACTGCCCACAAAATGAGGTGGAAACTGAGCTGTACTTCCTAACCTCCTGCCAAATGTATGACCATAGTAGAGACACGTGTGACCAATCTCATGAATTATTATTTTTTTTTTTTACATTGGATAAAAGCAGAGACTCAGAGCTACAAAATGGTTTATCATACACTACAGTTGAGGAACAATGGGAAAGTAATTCAGCTTTTGAAGTTGATCAACTAGAAACCCGACTTTTGAATGTTTTGGTATCTATGAAGAGCTCTTCTTTGTCTACACCCATTCAGCATCGTTACCACCTTCTTCAGCTTTAGCCCCACCCATCTCATTAAGGTTTCATACGTGCTAATCAACTAAAGATTTCAAGACTAAAGGCTTGAAGGCTATACTAAATCAAATCAAATGTTATTTGTCACATACACATGTTTAGCAGATGCTATTGTGGGTGTAGAGAAACGCTTGTACAGGTGTAGACTTCACAGCTTACAAGTCCTTAACCAACAACGCAGTTATTAACCTCTTTGATCTCTAGGGGCGCTATTTCATTTTTGGATAAAAAACGTTCCCGTTTTAAGCACGATATTTTGTCACGAAAAGATGCTCGACTATGCATAGTCTTGACAGTTTTTGAAAGAAAACACTCTGAAGTTTCAGAATCTGCAAAGATATTGTCTGTAAGTGCCCCAGAACTCATTCTACAGGCGAAACCAAGATGATGCGTCAACCAGGAAATGAGCAGAATTTCTGAAGCTCTGTTTTCCATTGTCTCCTTATATGGCTGTGATTGCGCAAGGAATGAGCCTACACTTTCTGTCGTTCCCCCAAGGTGTTAGCAGCATTGTGACGTATTTGTAGGCATATCATTGGAAGATTGACCATAAGAGACTACATTTTCCAAGTGTCCGCCTGGTGTCCTGCGTGGAATTCGGTGCGCAATTGCCAGCTGCTTGTACTTTTCCATTTGATTGAGGGGAGAAACCATGCTTCCAAGAACGATATATCAATGAAGAGATATGTGAAAAACACCTTGAGGATTGATTCTAAACAACGTTTGCCATATTTTCAGTCGATATTATGGAGTTAATTTGGAAAAAAGTTTGCGTTTTGAGGACTGAATTTTCGTTTTTTTTTGGTAGCCAAATGTGATGTATAAAACGGAGCTATTTCTAATACACAAATAATCTTTTTGGAAAAACTGAGCATCTGCTATCTAACTGAGAGTATCCTCATTGAAAACATCAGAAGATCTATAAGGTAAATGATTTTATTTGAAGGCTTTTATGTTTTTGTTGAAATGTTGCGTGCTGGATGCTAACGCTAATGCTAACGCTAAATGCTACGCTAGCTAGCTACTTTTACACAAATTATTGTTTTCCTATGGTTGAGAAGCATATTTTGAAAATCTGAGATGACAGTGTTGTTTACAAAAAGCTAAGCTTGAGAGATGGCATATTTATTTCATTTCATTTGCGATTTTCATGAATAGTTAACGTTGCGTTATGGTAATGAGCTTGAGTCTGTATTCCTGATACCGGATCCGGGATGGGGAGATCAGAGAGGTTAAGAAAATAAGAGAAAGAAAATATTTACTCAAATAAACTGAAGTAAAAATTAAATAAATAAAAAGAAAAGTGAAAAAGAAAAAAGTCAATGTGGAGGTTATATACAGGGTATTACGGTACAGAGTCAATGTGGAGGCTATATACAGGGCATTAGGGTACAGAGTCAATGTGGAGGCTATATACAGGGTATTACGGTACAGAGTCAATGTGGAGGCTATATACAGGGTGTTACGGTACAGAGTCAATGTGGAGGCTATATACAGGGGGTACTGGTATAGAGTCAATGTGGAGGCTATATACAGGGGGTACTGGTATAGAGTCAATGTGGAGGCTATATACAGGGTATTACGGTACAGAGTCAATGTGGAGGCTATATACAGGGGGTACTGGTATAGAGTCAATGTGGAGGCTATATACAGGGTATTACGGTACAGAGTCAATGTGGAGGCTATATACAGGGGGTACCGGTACAGAGTCAATGTGGAGGCTATATATAGGGTGTTACGGTACAGAGTCAATGTGGAGGCTATATACAGGGTATTACGGTACAGAGTCAATGTGGAGGCTATATACAGGGTATTACGGTACAGAGTCAATGTGGAGGCTATATACAGGGTATTACGGTACAGAGTCAATGTGGAGGCTATATACAGGGTATTACGGTAGAGAGTCAATGTGGAGGCTATATACAGGGTATTACGGTACAGAGTCAATGTGGAGGCTATATACAGGGTATTACGGTACAGAGTCAATGTGGAGGCTATGAGAATGAGGGAGGGAGGGAGGGAGGGAGGGAGGGAGGGGGGAGGGAGGGGGTAGAGAGAAGGAGGGATGGGGGAGGGAGGGAGGGGGGGTAGAGAGAAGGAGAGAGGGAGGGAGAGGGAGAGAGGGAGAGAGAGAGAGAGAGAGGGAGGGAGGGAGGGAGGGAGGGAGGGAGGGAGGGAGGGAGAGGGAGGGAGAGAGAGAGAGAGAGAGAGAGAGAGAGAGAGAGAGAGAGAGAGAGAGAGAGAGAGAGAGAGGGGAGGGAGGGAGGGAGGGAGGGAGGGAGGGAGGGAGGGAGGGAGGGAGGGAGGGAGGGAGGGAGGGAACTTCCATATCGTGGAGATTGTAGAGGCGGAAAAGACAGGAGAAGAGAAGAGATATCCAGACCAACCTCTGACCCTGTCCTGGGATTCAGGAGGAGGTTAAAAAACACTTACGCCTGGATTTCTATACATGGGCCAGCCAAGCCAGGCAGGGAGGTGTGTCCGTGTGTGTGTGTCCGTGTGTGTGTGTGTGCCAGCTTACAGCTGGGATCTGCTCATTAACTCCTAGTTTACTTAGAGTCATGTGTTTTTGTCATTGCTGCTAATGCTAACTTCCAGGTGCCTTTCTCATTTGTGTTTTATTGCTTTTGTAAAGGTTTGTAGCTATAGCTGACAGTACCAACTTCCCCCTCCCTCCCTCCCTCCCTCCCTCCCTCCCTCTCTCTCTCTCTCTCTCTCCTCTCCCTCCCTCCCTCCTTCCTTCCCTCCACCCTCCCTCCCTGTCCTCGCTCCCTTCCTCCCCCCTCCCTCCATCTCTCTCTCTCTCTCCCCTCCCTCCCTCCTTCCCTCCACCCTCCCTCCCTGTCTTCGCTCCCTTCCTCCCCCTCCCTCCATCTCTCTCTCTCTCTCTCTCTCCCTCCCTCCCTCCTTCCCTCCACCCTCCCTCCCTGTCCTCGCTCCCTTCCTCCCCCTCCCTCCATCTCTCTCTCTCTCTCTCCCCTCCCTCCCTCCTTCCCTCCACCCTCCCTCCCTGTCCTCGCTCCCTTCCTCCCCCCTCCCTCCCTCCCTCCATCTCTCTCTCCCCTCCCACCCTCCCTCCCTGTCCTCGCTCCCTCTCTCCCTCCCCTCTCCCTCTCCCCTCTCCCTCTCTCCCCTACCTCTCTCTCTCTGCAGAGTTAGGGCTGGTGAGGGGCGAGTGGGGATGCAGGCAGGGCAGTGAGAGTAATACTGTTACAGGGATATCAAATATTAAACATTTCCCTCTCCTCTTTCAGAGTAAACGGCAGGGGTTAATTTTCATCTCTCTTCCTGCTCTCCTCAGATAGAAATAATAGACGGACAGAAAGGATACTTTTTTTTATCTCTGCCTGGATATTTGTGCCAGTGAAACTCAATCAATTAGCTGTAAGCGCTCAGTCCCTTTCTCATTATGCAGGCAGGAAGAGAGGAGGAGGGGATGATGGGGGTAGAGGCTCGTTGGGAGCAGGGAGGGGATGATGGGGGTAGAGGCTCATTAGGAGCAGGGAGGGGATGATGGGGTAGAGGCTCGTTGGCAGCAGGGAGGGGATGATGGGGGTAGAGGCTTGTTGGGAGTAGGGAGGGGATGATGGGGGTAGAGGCTCGTTGGGAGCAGGGAGGGGAGGATGGGGGTAGAGGCTCGTTAGGAGCAGGGAGGGGATGATGGGGGTAGAGGCTTGTTAGGAGCAGGGAGGGGAGGATGGGGGTAGAGGCTAGTTAGGAGCAGGGAGGGGATGATGGGGGTAGAGGCTTGTTAGGAGCAGGGAGGGGAGGATGGGGGTAGAGGCTCGTTAGGAGCAGGGAGGGGAGGATGGGGGTAGAGGCTCGTTAGGAGCAGGGAGGGGAGGATGGGGGTAGAGGCTCGTTGGGAGCAGGGAGGGGAGGATGGGGGTAGAGGCTTGTTAGGAGCAGCACAGAGTGTGGGGGGGGTTGCTCACACAGCAGAGTGCACTTACTTACTCGTGCACACAATGAGGTCAGCACGTGACCCCCCAGGCGCTGCACACACACAGACACACACACACACACACACACACACACACACACACGCCTTCTGCACAGTTCCAAAGAGTTAAGGACCATCTGAGTGAAATCTTTACATTATGCAACGCAGACATATCACATTTGAACACACTCACACACACACACACACACACACACACACACGCACACACACACACACACACACACATACATACATACATACACACACACAGAGCGAGAGAGATCACAGATTGCAAGTTACTAAATATACATTAATGTAGCTACACAAGCAAGCAGGGATGTTCAAGAGGATTACATACTAGAAAGATTTTTTTATTTTACCTTTATTTAACTAGGCAAGTCAGTCAAGAACCACAGAGTGTTACGATTCATTACCACAGAGTGTTATGATTCATTACCACAGAGTGTTACGATTCATTACCACAGAGTGTTACGATTCATTACCACAGAGTGTTACGATTAGATACCACAGAGTGTTACGATTCGTTACCACAGAGTGTAACGATTAGATACCACAGAGTGTTACGATTAGATACCACATAGTGTTACGATTAGTTACCACAGAGTGTTATGATTAGATACCACAGAGTGTTACGATTCATTACCACAGAGTGGTACGATTCATTACCACAGAGTGTTACGATTAGTTACCACAGAGTGTTACGATTCATTACCACAGAGTGTTACGATTCATTACCACAGAGTGTTACGATTAGTTACCACAGAGTGTTACGATTCATTACCACAGAGTGTTACGATTCATTACCACAGAGTGTTACGATTAGTTACCAGAGTGTTACGATTAGATACCACAGAGTGTTACGATTCATTACCACAGAGTGTTACGATTAGATACCACAGAGTGTTACGATTAGTTACCACAGAGTGTTACGATTAGTTACCACAGAGTGTTACGATTCATTACCACAGAGTGTTACGATTAGATACCACAGTGTTACGATTAGTTACCACAGAGTGTTACGATTCATTATCACAGAGTGTTACGATTAGATACCATATAGTGTTACGATTAGTTACCACAGAGTGTTATGATTAGATACCACAGAGTGTTACGATTCATTACCACAGAGTGTTACGATTCATTATCACAGAGTGTTACGGTGAGATACCACAGTGTTATGATTCATTACCACAGAGTGTCACGATTAGATACCACAGAGTGTTACGATTAGTTACCACAGAGTGTTACGAATCATTACCACAGAGTGTTACGATTCATTACCACAGAGTGTTACGATTAGATACCACAGAGTGTTACGATTCATTACCACAGAGTGTTACGATTCATTACCACAGAGTGTTAAGATTAGTTACCACAGAGTGTTACGATTCATTACCACAGAGTGTTACGATTTGATACCACAGAGTGTTACGATTCATTACCACAGAGTGCTACGATTCATTACCACAGAGTGTTACGATTAGTTACCACAGAGTGTTACGATTAGATACCACAGAGTTTTACGATTAGATACCACAGAGTGTTACGATTCATTACCACAGAGTGTTACGATTAGATACCACAGAGTGTCACGATTCATTACCACAGAGTGTTACGATTCATTACCACAGAGTGTTACGATTAGATACCACAGAGTGTTACGATTCATTACCACAGTGTTACGATTAGATACCACAGAGTGTTATGATTCATTACCACAGAGTGTTACGATTAGATACCACAGAGTGTTACGATTAGTTACCACAGAGTGTTATGATTAGATACCACAGAGTGTTATGATTCATTACCACAGAGTGTTACGATTAGATACCACAGAGTTTTACGATTAGATACCACAGAGTGTTACGATTCATTACCACAGAGTGTTACGATTAGATACCACAGAGTGTCACGATTCATTACCACAGAGTGTTACGATTCATTACCACAGAGTGTTACGATTAGATACCACAGAGTGTTACGATTAGATACCACAGAGTGTTACGATTAGATACCACAGAGTGTTATGATTCATTACCACAGAGTGTTACGATTAGATACCACAGAGTGTTACGATTAGTTACCACAGAGTGTTATGATTAGTTACCACAGAGTGTTACGATTCATTACCACAGCAGCACAATTAGACCCAACCAAATCATGAGAAAACAAAAAGATAATTACTTGACACATTGGAAAGAATTAACAAAAAAACAGAGCAAACTAGAATGCTATTTGGCCCTAAACAGAGAGTACACAGCGGCAGAATACCTGACCACTGTGACTGACCCAAAATTAAGGAAAGCTTTGACTATGTACAGACT
>NC_092170.1:46204639-46249639 GCF_045791955.1 Oncorhynchus clarkii lewisi
TGTCAGTGAGTGCCAATTAAAGTCTTCCTTAGTCATTACTACAGTACTGGCAGAGCTGCAATATGTGTTCATGGACAAACAGTCATTCATATCGTAACTGACGACGTTACACCTTTGGAAACACGTTGGTCTTTACCAGCCAGTTAGCGCCACAGCTGTTCTACCTCATCAGATCAAATGTTGTTTGTCACGTGGCCGAATACAACAACCTTATAGTAGAATGCTGAATACAACATTTTTCAAATAACACTCCACATACCACTCCACATACCACTCCACATACCACTCCACATAACACTCCACATACCACTCCACATACCACTCCATATACCACTCCACATACCACTCCACATACCACTCCACATACCGCTCCACATACCACTCCACATAACACTCCACATAACACTCCACATACCACTCCACATACCACTCCATATACCACTCCACATACCACTCCACATACCACTCCATATACCACTCCACATACCACTCCACATACCACTCCACATACCACTCCATATACCACTCCATATACCACTCCACATACCACTCCACATACCACTCCATATACCACTCAATATACCACTCGATATACCACTCCACATACCACTCCATATACCACTCCATATACCACTCCATATACCACTCCATATACCACTCCATATACCACTCCACATACCACTCCACATACCACTCCACATACCACTCCATATACCACTCCATATACCACTCCACATACCACTCCACATACCATTCTATTTAACACTCCACATACCACTCCACATACCACTCCACATACCACTCCATATACCACTCCATATACCACTCCACATACCACTCCACATACCACTCCATATACCACTCCACATACCACTCCGTATACCACTCCACATACCACTCCATATACCACTCCACATACCACTCCACATACCACTCCATATACCACTCCATATACCACTCCATATACCACTCCATATACCACTCCGTATACCACTCCACATACCACTCCATATACCACTCCACATACCACTCCACATACCACTCCATATACCACTCCATATACCACTCCATATACCACTCCACATACCACTCCACATACCACTCCATATACCACTCCATATACCACTCCACATACCACTCCGTATACCACTCCACATACCACTCCGTATACCACTCCGTATACCACTCCACATACCACTCCACATACCACTCCACATACCACTCCACATACCACTCCATATACCACTCCACATACCACTCCACATACCACTCCATATACCACTCCACATACCACTCCACATACCACTCCACATACCACTCCATATACCACTCCATATACCACTCCACATACCACTCCACATACCATTCTATTTAACACTCCACATACCACTCCACATACCACTCCACATACCACTCCACATACCACTTCACATACCACCTCACATACCACTCCAAATACCACTCCACATACCACTCCACATACCACTCCACATACCACTCCATATACCACTCCACATACCACTCCACATACCACTCTATTTAACACTCCACATACCACTCCACTCCACATACCACTTCACATACCACTCCACATACCACTCCACATACCATTTCACATACCACCACATACCAATCCCCCTCCTCCTCCTTCACCAATCCCCCTCCTCCTCCATCACCAATCCCCCTCCTCCTCCTTCACTAATCCCCCTTCTCCTCCTTCTCCAATCCCCCTCCTCCTCCTTCACCAATCCCCCTCCTCCTCCTTCACCAATCCCCCTCCTCCTCCTTCACCAATCCCCCTCCTCCTCCTTCACCAATCCCCCTCCTCCTCCATCACCAATCCCCCTCCTCCTCCTTCACCAATCCCCCTCCCCTTCCTCCTACTTCACCAATCCCCCTCCTCCTCCTTCACCAATCCCCCTCCTCCTCCTTCACCAATCCCCCTCCTCCTCCTTCACCAATCCCCCTCCTCCTCCATCACCAATCCCCCTCCTCCTCCATCACCAATCCCCCTCCTCCTCCATCACCAATCCCCCTCCTCCTCCATCACCAATCCCCCTCCTCCTCCTTCACCAATCCCCCTCCTCCTCCATCACCAATCCCCCTCCTCCTCCATCACCAATCCCCCTCCTCCACCCTTTCTGTCTATCCCTCTCTCTCAGTACTTTAATCTCACTTAATATCTTGCCTCTCTCTCCAAAATGGCCCTAAATTGACAGTAATTTCAGAGCAGCCATTTCCATCCCCCCCACTGCAGCACTAACATGGACCAGGCCATCCCCCCCACTTCAGCACTAACATGGCCCAGGCCATCCCCCCACTGCAGCACTAACATGGACCAGGCCATTCCCCACTGCAGCACTAACATGGACCAGGCCACCCCCCCCCCCCCCACTGCAGCACTAACATGGACCAGGCCATTCCCCACTGCAGCACTAACATGGACCAGGCCATCCCCCCCACTGCAGCACTAACATGGACCAGGCCATTCCCCCCCACTGCAGCACTAACATGGACCAGGCCATTCCCCCCCCACTGCAGCACTAACATGGACCAGGCCATTCCCCACCACTGCAGCACTAACATGGACCAGGCCATTCCCCCCCACTGCAGCACTAACATGGACCAGGCCATTCCCCACCACTGCAGCACTAACATGGACCAGGCCATTCCCCACCACTGCAGCACTAACATGGACCAGGCCATTCCCCCACTGCAGCACTAACATGGACCAGGCCATTCCCCCCCACTGCAGCACTAACATACCTCCTTACATGGACCAGGCCATTCCCCACTGCAGCACTAACATGGACCAGGCCATCCCCCACTGCAGCACTAACATGGACCAGGCCATTCCCCCCCACTGCAGCACTAACATGGACCAGGCCATCCCCCCCCCACTGCAGCACTAACATGGACCAGGCCATTCCCCACTGCAGCACTAACATGGACCAGGCCATCCCCCCCACTGCAGCACTAACATGGACCAGGCCATTCCCCCCACTGCAGCACTAACATGGACCAGGCCATTCCCCCCCACTGCAGCACTAACATGGACCAGGCCATTCCCCCCCACTGCAGCACTAACATGGACCAGGCCATTCCCCACCACTGCAGCACTAACATGGACCAGGCCATTCCCCCCCACTGCAGCACTAACATGGACCAGGCCATTCCCCCCCACTGCAGCACTAACATGGACCAGGCCATTCCCCCCCACTGCACTGCAGCACTGCAACATGGACCAGGCCATTCCCCACTGCAGCACTGCAACATGGACCAGGCCATTCCCCCCCACTGCAGCACTGCAGCACTGCAGCACTAACATGGACCAGGCCATTCCCCCCCACTGCAGCACTAACATGGACCAGGCCATTCCCCCCCCACTGCAGCACACACATCCTGTGCTGATCTCTCAGGAGGATACCTAACAGGCTGGACTTCCCCTGTGAGTGTACCTGAGCTGACACATGAAACAGGCTTGAAACATGACACACACACACACACACACACTGGAAGAGTGAGTACACACACATACACACACACATATTTCAGTATTATTTGGGGGGGGGGGACTTACACTGTAGTGTAATGTTACACCTGGGGGGTATAGTATAGAATATAGAATCAATCAATTATCATATAAATATGAAGTGGAGTAGAGCCAGGCAATCACACTTCCCTTCAGGGATGATAATAACTATCTGGGTGGTAAGTAGTTGTAGTCTCCTGTGGCCTCTTGCTAGCTGGACTCTCTCATTTATGGATTTTCTGAGAGAGGTGAGACAGGAGAGAGGAGAGGGAGGAGAGAGGTGAGACAGGAGAGAGGAGAGGGAGGAGAGAGGTGAGGCAGGAGAGAGGAGAGGAAGGAGAGGAGAAGAGGAGAGAGGTGAGTGGAGCGAGAAGAGGGAGGAGAGGGATGAGAGAGGTGAGTGGAGCGAGCCACCCTACTACCTTTACACTACACCACCCTACTCCCTTTACACTACACCACCCTAATCCCTTTACACTACACCACCCTACTCCGTTTACAGAGCACCACCCTACTCTTTTTACACTACACCACCCTACTCCATTTACAGTACACCACCCTACTCCCTTTACACTACACCACCCTACTCCCTTTACAGTGCACCACCCTACTCCCTTTACAGTACACCACCCTAATCCCTTTACACTACACCACCCTACACCCTTTACAAGGCACCACCCTACTCCCTTTACACTACACCACCCTACTCCCTTTACAGTACACCACCCTAATCCCTTTACACTACACCACCCTACTCCCTTTACAGTACACCACCCTACTCCCTTTACACTACACCACCCTACACCCTTTACAAGGCACCACCCTACTCCCTTTACACTACACCACCCTACTCCCTTTACACTACACCACCCTACTCCATTTACAGTGCACCACCCTACTCCCTTTACATGGTACCACCCTACTCCCTTTACACTACACCACCCTACTCCCTTTACAGTACACCACCCTACTCCCTTTACACTACACCACCCTACTCCCTTTACACTACACCACCCTACTCCCTTTACAGTACACCACCCTACTCCCTTTACATGGCACCACCCTACTCCCTTTACATGGCACTACCCTACTCCCTTTACACTACACCACCCTACTCCCTTTACACTACACCACCCTACTCCCTTTACACTACACCACCCTACTCCCTTTACAGTACACCACCCTACTCCCTTTACATGGCACCACCCTACTCCCTTTACATGGCACCACCCTACTCCCTTTACACTACACCACCCTACTCCCTTTACACTACACCACCCTACTCCCTTTACACTACATCACCCTACTCCCTTTACACCACACCACCCTACTCCCTTTACACCACACCACCCTACTCCCTTTACACTACACCACCCTACTCCCTTTACAGTGCACCACCCTACTCCCTTTACAGTACACCACCCTAATCCCTTTACAGTGCACCACCCTACTCTCTTTACAGTGCACCACCCTACTCCCTTTACAGTGCACCACCTCACTCCCTTTACATTTCACCACCCTACTCCCTTTACACTACACCACCCTACTCCCTTTACACTACACCACCCTACTCCCTTTACACTACACCACCCTACTCCCTTTACATGGCACCACCCTACTCCCTTTACACTACACCACCGTACTCCCTTTACAGTGCACCACCCTACTCCCTTTACAGTACACCACCCTACTCCCTTTACACTACACCACCCTACTCCATTTACATGGCACCACCCTACTCCCTTTACAGTACACCACCCTACTCCCTTTACACTACACCACCCTACTCCATTTACATGGCACCACCCTACTCCCTTTACAGTACACCACCCTACTCCCTTTACACTACACCACCCTACTCCCTTTACAGTGCACCACCCTACTCCCTTTACATGGCACCACCCTACTCCCTTTACACTACACCACCGTACTCCCTTTACAGTGCACCACCCTACTCCCTTTACAGTACACCACCCTACTCCCTTTACACTACACCACCCTACTCCATTTACATGGCACCACCCTACTCCCTTTACAGTACACCACCCTACTCCCTTTACACTACACCACCCTACTCCATTTACATGGCACCACCCTACTCCCTTTACAGTACACCACCCTACTCCCTTTACACTACACCACCCTACTCCCTTTACATGGCACCACCCTACCCCCTTTACACTACACCACCCTACTCCCTTTACACTACACCACCATACTCCATTTACAGTGCACCACCCTACTCCCTTTACACTACACCACCCTACTCCCTTTACACCACACCACCCTACTCCCTTTACACTACACCACCCTACTCCATTTACACTACACCACCCTAATCCCTTTACACTACACCACCCTACTCCCTTTACACTACACCACCCTACTCCCTTTACACTACACCACCCTAATCCCTTTACACTACACCACCCTACTCCCTTTACAGTACACCACCCTACTCCCTTTACACTACACCACCCTACTCCCTTTACAGTGCACCACCCTACTCCCTTTACAGTGCACCACCCTACTCCCTTTACAGGGCACCACCCTACTCCCTTTACACTACACCACCCTACTCCCTTTACACTACACCACCCTAATCCCTTTACACTACACCACCCTACTCCCTTTACAGAGCACCACCCTAATCCCTTTACACTACACCGCCCTACTTCCTTTACAGTGCACCACCCTAATCCCTTTAATCTACACCCCCCTACTCCCTTTACACTACACCACCCTACTCCCTTCACACCACACCACCCTAGTCCATTTACAGTGCACCACCCTAATCCCTTTACAGTGAACCACCCTAATCCCTTTACACTACACCACGCTACTCCCTTTACACTACACCACCCTACTCCCTTTACACTACACCACCCTACTCCCTTTACACTACACCACCCTAATCCATTTACACTACACCACCCTACTCCCTTTACACTACACCACCCTACTCCCTTTACACTACACCACCCTACTCCCTTTACAGTGAACCACCCTAATCCCTTTACACTACACCACCCTACTCCCTTTACACTACACCACCCTACTCCCTTTACACTACACCACCCTTCTCCCTTTACACTACACCACCCTACTCGTTTTACAGGGCATCACCCTACTCCCTTTACACTACACCACCCTACTCCCCTTTACACTACACCACCCTACTCCCTTTACAGTGAACCACCCTAATCCCTTCACACTACACCACCCTACTCCCTTTACAGTACACCACCCTACTCCCTTTACAGTACACCACCCTACTCCCTTTACACTACACCACCCTAATCCCTTTACACTACACCACCCTACTCCCTTTACAGTACACCACCCTACTCCCTTTACACTACACCACCCTACTCCCTTTACATTGCACCACCCTAATCCCTTTAATCTACACCACCATACTCCCTTTACAGTGCACCACCCTACTCCCTTTACACTACACCACCCTACTCCCTTTACAGTGCAACAGCCTACTCCATTTACAGGGCACCACCCTACTCCCTTTACAGTGCACCACCCTACTCCCTTTACACTACACCACCCTACTCCCTTTACAGTGCAACAGCCTACTCCCTTTACACTACACCACCCTACTCCCTTTACAGGGTACCACCCTACTCCCTTTACAGTGCACCACCCTACTCCCTTTACAGGGCACCACCCTACTCCCATTACACCACACCCCCCTACTCCCTTTACACTACACCATCCTACTCCCTTTACAGTGCACCACCCTACTCCCTTTACACTACACCACCCTACTCCCTTTACAGGGCACCACCCTACTCCCTTTACACTACACCACCCTACTCCCTTTACACTACACCACCCTATTTCCTTTACACTACACCACCCTACTCCCTTTACACTACACCACCCTACTCCCTTTACACTACACCACCCTACTCCCTTTACACTACACCACCCTACTCCCTTTACAGTACACCACCCTAATCCCTTTACACTACACCACCCTACTCCCTTTACAGTGCACCACCCTACTCCCTTTACACTACACCACCCTACTCCCTTTACAGTACACCACCCTACTCCCTTTACACTACACCACCCTACTCCCTTTACACTACACCACCCTAATCCCTTTACACTACACCACCCTACTCCCTTTACACTACACCACCCTAATCCCTTTACAGTACACCACCCTACTCTACCCTATATAGGGAATAGGGTGTCATTTGGGACACCATCTCTGTGACCTGAATCAGCATCATCATGTACATACAGTGAAGGATTAACGCAGTTTCCTCTGAAGGGACCAGAACAGACCACAATGGCATCAGGGAGGTAAACACAAAGAAATATCCATCCTCCCTGCCTGGCTGATGAGTGGAGCGGTGGGTTGAGGTCAATTGTCTCTCTCCTATGTAGTGTGTGTGTGTGTGTGTGTGTGTGTGTGTGTGTGTGTGTGTGTGTGTGTGTGTGTGTGTGTGTGTGTGTGTGTGTGTGTGTGTGTGTGTGTGTGTGTGTGTGTGTGTGTGTGTGTGTGTGCAGGGAAGGGGTTCATCTCTTGTTAAATAAATGAAAGGGTGAGAGTAGCAGAGATCATTGGAGAGAAGAGGAGAGAATAATTAACCCCCTGGTTTAACATGGACCCCATTCAAACTGTAATCAGAAGACTGGCAACACACACACACAGAGAGAGGGTTGGCAACACACACACAAACACACACAGACGGTTGGCAACACACACACAGCATGCCAGTCAGCGTCACTTCAATTAGCCAGGCCAGCTCCTCTGAATTTGCATCCCAAATGGTTCCCTATTCCCTATACATTGCACTGGTCTAAAGTTGTGCACTGGTCTAAAGTAGTGCACTGGGGAATAGGGTGCGATTTTCATAAACAACCTAGGTCTACAAAGCATATGATGAGATAGCAAAGGACCACTCTACTACCGTAGCCAGAGGATTGGGAACTGAAGGCTTTGGGTGTTGTTTACTGAACATAGTGAGATGAGTGCATCATGTTGAAACCATCTAATCCTTTGGCACTGACCTGAAGGACAAACAGAAAGACCTGGAAGGACCTCTACAAACTAGCTTAGCGACCAGCTTTAGTAGTAGTGTGGTGACTTGTTGGGTTGGGACGACTCCCTCTCTACATCACCCTACTGTCTCTATATCACCCTGCATCATTGTACTGTCTCTATATCACCTTACATCACCCTACTGTCACTATATCACACTGCATCATCCTACTGTCACTATATCACCCTGCATCATCCTACTGTTTCTATATCACCCTGCATCATCCTACTGTCTCTATATCACCCTGCATCATCCTCACCCTGCACCATCCTACTGTCTCTATATCACCCTGCATCATTGTACTGTCTCTATATCACCTTACATCACCTTACTGTCTCTATATCACCCTGCATCACCCTACTGTCACTATATCACACTGCATCATCCTACTGTCACTATATCACCCTGCATCATCCTACTGTTTCTATATCACCATGCATCATCCTACTGTCTCTATATAGCCCTGCATCATCCTCACCATGAATCACCCTACTGTCTCTATATCACCCTGCATCATCCTACTGTCTGTCACCCTGCATCATCCTACTGTCTATCACCCTGCATCACCCTACTGTCTCTATATCACCCTACTGTCTCTATATCACCCTGCATCATCCTCACCCTGCACCATACTACTGTCTCTATATCACCCTGCATCATTGTACTGTCTCTATATCACCCTACATCACCCTACTGTCTCTATATCACCCTGTATTACCCTACTGTCTCTATATCACCCTGCATCAACCTACTGTCTCTATATCACCCTGCATCATCCTCACCCTGCATCGCAATACTGTCTCTATATCACCCTACTGTCTCTATATCACCCTGCATCACCCTACTGTCTCTATATCACCCTGCATCATCGTACTGTCTCTATATCACCCTGCATCATCATACTGTCTCTTGCTCTCGTCTGATTAATCCTCTGAGGCACATAATCCACTGTGCTACGACTACCCACAATGCAGTGCCCCTCACTCCTCCGTCCCACCCTATGGTAACCTCTGGTAAGCCATGTTAGGGCTGGAGTAGAGTAGAAAGGGCCAACAGGCTCTTATGAGCAGGTCAGACAGACAGACAGACAGACAGACAGACAGACAGACAGGCAGACAGGCAGACAGACAGACAAATAAAAAAAGCTGAAGGAGAGAGAGAAGTAATGACAAGCCCCCATTCTCTCACACACGTATTCCCACACGCACACACGTGCACAAACACAAGCACGTACACGCACGTGCGCACACACACACATACATTGAGCCAGCCCAATTACCCCAACCCAGGTACCCTGTCTCGTTAGCAGCCTCCCCCTCTCTCTGACACTGTACATGTTGGCACCTCTAGGATCAAGCTGCTCTTCTCTGGGTTAAATTGACAGCAGTGTCTTGTTTCTTCCGACATCCTACCTATGTTCCCCTGTCTGAGAGAGAGAGAGAGAGAGTGATGAAAGAGATAGGGAGGCTGTCTATGTTCCCCTGTCTGAGAGAGAGAGAGATGAAGGAGATAGACTGCCTCAAAAATGGCACCATATTTCATTTATAGTGCACTACTTCTGACCAGGGCCCTTTGGGCTCTATAGGAAATAGGGGACCTTTGGGCTCTATAGGGAATTGGGAGCCCTTTGGGCTCTATAGGGAATAGGGGGCCCTTTGGGCTCTATAGGGAATAGGGGGGATTTTGGAATCTATAGGGAATATGGGTCATTTGGGCTCTATATGGAATAGGGGTCCTTTGGGCTCTATAGGGAATAGGGGTCCCTTCAGGCTCAATAGGGAAAAGGGGGCCATTTGGGCTCTATAGGGAATAGGGGGGCTTTTGGAATCTATAGGGAATATGGGTCATTTGGGCTCTATATGGAATAGGGGTCCTTTGGGATGCTGCCATTAAGAGTAGTAGGGCTGTCTAGCTCTGCTGCTGGTCCATCCCTCATAGCTCTTCTATCTGCTCTTTGGCTGATATAACTGACAATAAAGATATGAGTAGGTCTGAGCCGCTGTGATGTTATCATGCTACCTACACACACCGATGTACAGACACACGCCTAAAACAGCGGCTGACATTTCTAAGAGTCGCCATGTAGGTAGACATACTGGGCCATACAGCAGCAGTAAGAGGCAGTACAGTAGACACACTGGGCCATACAGCAGCAGTAAGAGGCAGTACAGTAGACACACTGGGCCATACAGCAGCAGTAAGAGGCAGTACAGTAGACACACTGGGCCATACAGCAGCAGTAAGAGGCAGTACAGTAGACACACTGGGCCATACAGCAGCAGTAAGAGGCAGTACAGTAGACACACTGGGCCATACAGCAGCAGTAAGAGGCAGTACAGTAGACACACTGGGCCATACAGCAGCAGTAAG
The DNA here is from genome assembly GCF_045791955.1 of Oncorhynchus clarkii lewisi. Lineage (NCBI taxonomy): Eukaryota > Metazoa > Chordata > Actinopteri > Salmoniformes > Salmonidae > Oncorhynchus > Oncorhynchus clarkii. The sequence goes on from NC_092170.1 coordinate 46,215,611, forward strand.
AGGCAGTACAGTAGACATACTGGGCCATACAGCAGCAGTAAGAGGCAGTACAGTAGACACACTGGGCCATACAGCAGCAGTAAGAGGCAGTACAGTAGACACACTAGGCCATACAGCAGCAGTAAGAGGCAGTACAGTAGACACACTGGGCCATACAGCAGCAGTAAGAGGCAGTACAGTAGACACACTGGGCCATACAGCAGCAGTAAGAGGCAGTACAGTAGACACACTGGGCCATACAGCAGCAGTAAGAGGCAGTACAGTAGACATACTGGGCCATACAGCAGCAGTAAGAGGCAGTACAGTAGACACACTAGGCCATACAGCAGCAGTAAGAGGCAGTACAGTAGACACACTGGGCCATACAGCAGCAGTAAGAGGCAGTACAGTAGACACACTGGGCCATACAGCAGCAGTAAGAAGCAGTACAGTAGACACACTGGGCCATACAGCAGCAGTAAGAGGCAGTACAGTAGACACACTGGGCCATACAGCAGCAGTAAGAGGCAGTACAGTAGACACACTGGGCCATACAGCAGCAGTAAGAGGCAGTACAGTAGACACACAGGGCCATACAGCAGCAGTAAGAGGCAGTAAAGTAGACACACTGGGCCATACAGCAGCAGTAAAAGGCAGACCAATTGGATAACTGTAGACCCAAAGTCTCAATTATAATTCAACTTTTCTCATCTAATTAAAACCATTAGTGAGGAGAAAGATGGCGGAGGCAGAATACTTGATGCATATGAGGCTTGAATGGGAAGCATCACATGTATCTGTATGTCTTCAACTAGCTCGACGAACGAGAAAACAAATGAGAAAACTCTGCTTCTTTCCTTGACAGAGACAGAGCCTAAGTCCCAAACGGCAGCACATTCCCTTTATAGTGCACTACCCATAGGGCTCTGGTCTAAAGTAGTGCACTACCCATAGGGCTCTGGTCTAAAGTAGTGCACTACCCATAGGGCTCTGGTCTAAAGTAGTGCACTACCCATAGGGCTCTGGTATAAAGTAGTGCACTACCCATAGGGCTCTGGTATAAAGTAGTGCACTACCCATAGGGCTCTGGTATAAAGTAGTGCACTACCCATAGGGCTCTGGTCTAAAGTAGTGCACTACCCATAGGGCTCTGGTCTAAAGTAGTGCACTACCCATAGGGCTCTGGTATAAAGTAGTGCACTACCCATAGGGCTCTGGTCTAAAGTAGTGCACTACCCATAGGGCTCTGGTATAAAGTAGTGCACTACCCATAGGGCTCTGGTATAAAGTAGTGCACTACCCATAGGGCTCTGGTATAAAGTAGTGCACTACCCATAGGGCTCTGGTATAAAGTAGTGCACTACCCATAGGGCTCTGGTATAAAGTAGTGCACTACCCATAGGGCTCTGGTATAAAGTAGTGCACTACCCATAGGGCTCTGGTATAAAGTAGTGCACTACCCATAGGGCTCTGGTATAAAGTAGTGCACTACCCATAGGGCTCTGGTATAAAGTAGTGCACTACCCATAGGGCTCTGGTCTAAAGTAGTGCACTACCCATAGGGCTCTGGTATAAAGTAGTGCACTACCCATAGGGCTCTGGTCTAAAGTAGTGCACTACCCATAGGGCTCTGGTCTAAAGTAGTGCACTACCCATAGGGCTCTGGTCTAAAGTAGTGCACTACCCATAGGGCTCTGGTCTAAAGTAGTGCACTACCCATAGGGCTCTGGTCTAAAGTAGTGCACTACCCATAGGGCTCTGGTCTAAAGTAGTGCACTACCCATAGGGCTCTGGTCTAAAGTAGTGCACTATGTAGGGAATATGACCTCATTTGGGATGCAAGCAGAGAGAACAATGACTGTATTGGGAGGAGGAGGGGAAGGGTGCCTCTGCTATAGGGTCGTGATGAGGCTCTGACCTCGAAAAAACACTTCAACACAGATCACAGATCAGCCTCTAACGCTGACCTTTAGACAAGGAGAACGTCAACACAGATCAAAGATCAGCCTCTAACGCTGACCTTTAGACACAGATCACAGATCAGCCTCTAACGCTGACCTTTAGACAAGGAGAACGTCAACACAGATCACAGATCAGCCTCTAACGCTGACCTTTAGACAAGGAGAACGTCAACACAGATCACAGATCAGCCTCTAACGCTGACCTTTAGACAAGGAGAACGTCAACACAGATCACAGATCAGCCTCTAACGCTGACCTTTAGACAAGGAGAACGTCAACACAGATCACAGATCAGCCTCTAACGCTGACCTTTAGACAAGGAGAACGTCAACACAGATCACAGATCAGCCTCTAAAGCTGACCTTTAGACAAGGACAACGTCAACCCAGATCACAGATCAGCCTCTAACGCTGACCTTTAGACAAGGAGAACGTCAACACAGATCACAGATCAGCCTCTAACGCTGACCTTTAGACAAGGAGAACTTTGAACCCAGATCACAGATCAGCCTCTAACGCTGACCTTTAGACAAGGAGAACGTCAACACAGATCACAGATCAGCCTCTAACGCTGACCTTTAGACAAGTAGAACGTCAACACAGATCACAGATCAGCCTCTAACGCTGACCTTTAGACAAGGAGAATGTCAACACAGATAGCTTCTCCAAGCTAACACACTGTGTGCATACCAAATGACAGCCTTTTGACCAGTGCCCTATATTGGGAATAGGGTCCCATTTTGGACGTACTCTAACACATTTGCTCCGTGGCAGAGGTCGATACCAAGCAGCCATTATAACCATTACAGTAAAACGCTCTCTTCTGAAATAGTAGAAAACAAAATGGCACAGGGAGCGATTTGCCAACGGTGTGATCCAGACTAAACAAGCCTGGAATATTTAAACATCAACACAGAGCCAGGGCTGATGCGAGCCGAATGCTGGTGACCGACTGCGGACTAGAAGGGACGCCATGCAAACTAGGCATGAGACCCAAATGAAACCATATTCCCTACATAGTGCACTACTTTTGAACAAAGCAATATGAACCCTGGTCAAAAGCAGTACACTACATAAGGAATAGGGTGCCATTTGGGAGTTAACTACTGAGTGTTGGTTGGTTAATTCCTTCTCTAGTGCTCCCCCCTGCTCCACTCTGCTCCCCCCTGTTCCACTCTGCTCCACTCTGCTCCCCCCTGTTCCACTTTGTTCCACTCTTCTCCACTCTGCTCCCCCTGTTCCACTCTGCTCCCCCCTGTTCCACTCTGCTCCACTCTGCTCCCCCCTGTTCCACTCTCCTCCACACTGCTCCACTCTGCTCCCCCCTGTTCCACTCTGCTCCACTCTGCTCCCCCCTGTTCCACTCTCCTCTACTCTGCTCCCCCCTGCTCCACTCTGCTCCCCTCTGCTCCACTCTGTTCCACTCTCCTCCACTCTGCTCCACTCTGCCCCCCCCTGTTCCACTCTGCTCCACTCTGCTCCCCCCTGTTCCACTCTGCTCCACTCTGCTCCCCCCTGTTCCACTCTTCTCCACTCTGCTCCCCCCTGCTCCACTCAGGCTCCCCCCTGTTCCACTCTCCTCCACTCTCCTCCACTCTGCTCCCCCCTGTTTCACTCTGCTCCACTCTGTTCCACTCTGTTCCACTCTGTTCCACTCTGCTCCACTCTGCTCCCTCCTGCTCCACTCTGTTCCAATCTCCTCCACTCTCCTCCACTCTGCTCCCCCCTGTTTCACTCTGCTCCACTCTGCTCCACTCTGTTCCACTCTGCTCCACTCTGTTCCACTCTCATCCACTCTGCTCCCACCCTGCTCCACTCTGCTCCACTCTGTTCCACTCTCCTCCACTCTCCTCCACTCTGCTCCCCCCTGTTTCACTCTGCTCCACTCTGCTCCACTCTGTTCCACTCTGCTCCACTCTGCTCCCCCCTGTTCCACTCTGCTCCACCCTTTTCCATCCTGTTCCACTCTGCCCCCCTGCTCCACCCTGTTCCACTCTGCTCCTCTCTGCTTCACCCTGTTCCACTCTGCTCCACCCTGTTCCACTCTGCTCCACTCTGTTCCACTCTGCTCCACCCTGTTCCACCCTGTTCCACCCTGCTCCCCTCTGCTCCACCCCTACACTGAGTCAGTCAGTCCTACCCTGAGTCAGTCAGTCCTATCCTGAGTCAGTCAGTCCTATCCTGAGTCAGTCAGTCCTACCCTGAGTCAGTCAGTCCTACCCTGAGTCAGTCAGTCCTATCCTGAGTCAGTCAGTCCTCCCCTGAGTCAGTCAGTCCTACCCTGAGTCAGTCAGTCCTATCCTGAGTCAGTCAGTCCTATCCTGAGTCAGTCAGTCCTATCCTGAGTCAGTCAGTCCTACCCTGAGTCAGTCAGTCCTACCCTGAGTCAGTCAGTCCTATCCTGAGTCAGTCAGTCCTCCCCTGAGTCAGTCAGTCCTACCCTGAGTCAGTCAGTCCTATCCTGAGTCAGACAGTCCTATCCTGAGTCAGTCAGTCCTACCCTGAGTCAGTCAGTCCTATCCTGAGTCAGTCCTGCCTACCCCCTTCCCCTGACCCTATCTCCCTGTTGGTCAGTACAGTCCTATCCTAGCCCTGAGTCCTACGGCAAATCCGAAAAGCCTCCTGGCATCACCATGGCAACAGCGGCAGGGCCGGGCTGAACAGATGGACTCAGAGTGCCCCACAGCAATTAAAGGGAGCATGGGGAGGGATGAAAGGGGGAGAAGGGGAGGGAAAGTGGGTCATGATCAGGGGGAGAAGGCGAGGAGGAGGGGGAAGGGGAGGAAGGGGGGCTGAGGGGGCAGACTAGCAGAGGTGGGGGAGGAGGAAGGGGCGATGTGGGGTGGACGAGGGGGAAGGAGGAGGAGAGGGGAGGAGGAGGAACATGAAGCTAGTTCTGCTCTAGCTTTGCCTGCAGGGAGGTACCTGCTCTCATATAGTCATACTACACACACCACAGGAGGCTGGTGAAAGGAGGACGGGCTCGTAACAATGTCTGGAACGGAGGAAATGGAATGACACCAAACCATGTGTTTCATGCATTTGATCCCATTCATTTATTCATTCATTCCGTTCCAGCCATTATTATGAGCCTGTCCTCCCAAATGAAGGAGCCACCAGCCACATGTGACACACACAAACACACACACACACACACATACACACACACACACACACACAGCTATAGACACAACCAAATGTTCACGCCTCAATTACCCCCTCCAGAAAAACAAATCCCCCTTCCCCTCCCCTGTACCCCCTATCCCCTCCCCTCTACCCCTATCCCCTCCCCTGTACCCCCTATCCCCTCTACCCCTATCCCCTCCCCTCTACCCCTGTCCCCTCCCCTCTATCCCTATCCCCTCCCCTCTACCCCTATCCCCTCCCCTCTACCCCTGTCCCCTCCCCTCTACCCCTATCCCCTCCCCTCAAACCCTAACCCCTCTACCCCTATCCCCTCCCCTCTACCCCTATCCCCTCCCCTCAAACCCCTCTACCCCTATCCCCTCCCCTCTACCCCTATCCCCTCCCCTCTACCTCTATCCCCTCCCCTCAAACCCTAACCCCTCTACCCCTATCCCCTCTACCCCATCCCCTCCCCACTACCCCTATCCCCTCTACCCTCCCCTCTACCCCTATCCCCTCCCCACTACCCCTATCCCCTCTACCCCTCTACCCTCCCCTCTACCCCTATCCCCTCCCCTCTACCCCTATCCCCTCTACCCCTATCCCCTCCCCTCTACCCCCTCCCCTCTACCCCTATCCCCTCCCCTCTACCCCTATCCTCTCCCCACTACCCCTATCCCCTCCCCTCTACCCCTATCCCCTCCCCTCTACCCCTATCCCCTCTACCCTCTACCCTCCCCTCTACCCCTATCCCCTCCCCTCTACCCCTATCCCCTCTACCCCTATCCCTATCCCCTCTACCTCTATCCCCTCCCCTCTACCCCTATCCCCTTCCCTCTACCCCCTCCCCTCTACCCCTATCCCCTCCCCTCTACCCCTATCCTCTCCCCACTACCCCTATCCCCTCTACCAATATCCCCAACATACCCTGGATATTGGTGGTGAACAGTAGTAGGATTACACCTATAAGCTAACCTCAACATTATGACATAATTCATAGAGAGGAGCCGGTAACATTGACATGACAGATTAGTATGTATCTGTTGATAATAAGAGTCAAGAAGGGAAACGTCTCCTGGAATGACACAGTCCAAGCCGAGCACCCTCTCAATAGGATTCATTTAACCTTTCAAACCCTGTTAGAAAGCCAGAGAGAATCAGAGCCCATGTCTGTCATACACACACCAACACACACACAAAATCAGACCCCCTGCCAGCAGACACAATCCCTACCATCCACCACAGCACAGGCTATCTGTGTCTCTAGCTGTGTCTCTTGCTCTAGCTGTGTCTCTAGCTGTGGCTCTAGCTGTGTCTCTAGCTCAAGCTGTGTCTCTAGCGGTGTCTCTAGCGGTGTCTTTAGCTCTAGCTGTGTCTCTAGCTGTAGCTTTGTCTCTAATTGTGTCTTTAATTGTGTCTCTAGATTTGTCTCTAACTGTAGCTGTGTCTCTAGCTGTAGCTTTGTCTCTAATTGTGTCTCTAATTGTGTCTCTAGCTTTGTCTCTAATTGTGTCTCTAACTGTGTCTCTAACTGTAGCTGTGTCTCTAGCTGTAGCTTTGTCTCTAATTGTGTCTCTAATTGTGTCTCTAGCTTTGTCTCTAGCTGTGTCTCTAACTGTAGCTGTGTCTCTAGCTGTAGCTTTGTCTCTAATTGTGTCTCTAATTGTGTCTCTAGCTTTGTCTCTAATTGTGTCTCTAACTGTGTCGCTAGCTGTGTCTCTAGCTGTGTCTCTAGCTGTAGCTGTGTCTCTAGCTGTGTCTCTAGCTGTGTCTCTAACTGTGTCTCTAACTGTGTCTCTAGCTGTGTCTCTAGCTGTAGCTATGTCTCTAACTGTGTCTCTAGCTGTGTCTCTAGCTGTGTCTCTAGCTGTAGCTATGTCTCTAACTGTGTCTCTAGCCATGTCTCTAGCTGTGTCTCTAGCCGTGTCTCTAGCTGTGTCTCTAGCCGTGTCTCTAGCTGTGTCTCTTGCCGTATCTCTAGCTGTGTCTCTAGCTGTGTCTCTAGCTGTGTCTCTATCTGTGTCTCTAGCCGTGTCTCTAGCCGTGTCTCTAGCCGTGTCTCTAGCTGTGTCTCTAGCTGTGTCTCTAGCCATGTCTCTAGCCGTGTCTCTAGCCGCGTCTCTAGCCGTGTCTCTAGCCGTGTCTCTAGCTGTAGCCGTGTCTCTAGCTGTGTCTCTAGCTGTGTCTCTAGCTGTAGCCGTGTCTCTAGCTGTGTCTCTAGCTGTGTCTCTAGCCGTGTCTCTAGCCGTGTCTCTAGCCGTGTCTCTAGCCGTGTCTCTAGCTGTGTCTCTAGCTGTGTCTCTAGCTGTAGCTGTGTCTCTAGCTGTGTCTCTAGCCATGTCTCTAGCTGTAGCTGTGTCTCTAGCTGTAGTCGTGTCTCTAGCTGTGTCTCTAGCTGTGTCTCTAGCTGTGTCTCTAGCCATGTCTCTAGCCATGTCTCTGTCTCTAGCCGTGTCTCTAGCTGTGTCTCTAGCCGTGTCTCTAGCCGTGTCTCTAGCCGTGTCTCTAGCCGTGTCTCTAGCTGTAGCCGTGTCTCTAGCCGTGTCTCTAGCTGTAGTCGTGTCTCTAGCTGTGTCTCTAGCTGTGTCTCTAGCCGTGTCTCTAGCCGTGTCTCTAGCCGTGTCTCTAGCCGTGTCTCTAGCCGTGTCTCTAGCTGTAGCTGTGTCTCTAGCTGTGTCTCTAGCCATGTCTCTAGCTGTAGCTGTGTCTCTAGCTGTAGCTGTGTGTCTAGCTGTGTCTCTAGCTGTAGCTGTGTCTCTAGCTGTGTCACTAGCTGTGTCTCTAGCTGTAGCTGTGTCTCTAACTATGTCTCTAGATGTGTCTCTAGCTGTGTCTCTAGCTGTGTCTCTAGCTGTAGCTGTGTCTCTAACTGTGTCTCTAGCTGTGTCTCTAGCTGTAGCTGTGTCTCTAGCTGTGTCTCTAGCTGTAGCTGTGTCTCTAGCTATGTCTCCAGCTGTAGCTGTGTCTCTAGCTGTAGCTGTGTGTCTAGCTGTGTCTCTAGCTGTAGCTGTGTCTCTAGCTGTGTCACTAGCTGTGTCTCTAGCTGTAGCTGTGTCTCTAACTGTGTCTCTAGATGTGTCTCTAGCTGTGTCTCTAGCTGTGTCTCTAGCTGTAGCTGTGTCTCTAACTGTGTCTCTAGCTGTGTCTCTAGCTGTAGCTGTGTCTCTAACTGTGTCACTAGCTGTGTCACTAGCTGTGTCTCTAGCTGTAGCTGTGTCTCTAGCTGTAGCTGTGTTTCTAGCTGTGTCTCTAGCTGTAGCTGTGTCTCTAGCTGTGTCTCTAGCTCTGTCTCTAGCTGTAGCTGTGTCTCTAACTGTGTCTCTAGCTGTAGCTGTGTCTCTAGCTGTATCTCTAGCTGTAGCTCTGTCTCTAGCTGTAGCTGTGTCTCTAGCTGTAGCTGTGTCTCTAACTGTGGCTCTAGCTGTAGCTGTGTCTCTAGCTGTGTCTCTAGCTGTAGCTGTGTCTCTAGCTGTAGCTGTGTCTCTAGCTGTGTCTCTAGCTGTATCTGTGTCTCTAGCTGTAGCTGTGTCTCTAACTGTGTGTCTAGCTGTGTCTCTAGCTGTAGCTGTGTCTCTAACTGTGTCTCTAGCTGTGTCTCTAGCTGTAGCTGTGTATCTAACTGTGTCTCTAGCTGTGTCTCTAGCTGTAGCTGTGTCTCTAACTGTGTCTCTAGCTGTGTCTCTAACTGTGTCTCTAGCTGTGTCTCTAGCTGTATCTGTGTCTCTAGCTGTAGCTGTGTCTCTAACTGTGTGTCTAGCTGTGTCTCTAGCTGTAGCTGTGTCTCTAACTGTGTCTCTAGCTGTGTCTCTAGCTGTAGCTGTGTCTCTAACTGTGTCTCTAGCTGTGTCTCTAGCTGTAGCTGTGTCTCTAGCTGTAGCTGTGTCTCTAACTGTGTCTCTAGCTGTAGATGTGTCTCTAACTGTGTCTCTAGCTGTAGCTGTGTCTCTAGCTCTGTCTCTAGCTCTGTCTCTAGCTCTGTCTCTAGCTGTGTCTCTAGCTGTAGCTGCATCTCTAACTGTGCCTCTAGCTGTAACTGTGTCTCTAACCGTGTCTCTAGCTGTAGCTGTGTCTCTAGCTGTGTCTTTAGCTGTAGCTGTGTCTCTAGCTGTTGCTGTGTCTCTAGCTGTGTCTCTAGCTGTAGCTGTGTCTCTATCTGTAGCTGTGTCTCTAGCTGTGTCTCTAGCTGTAGCTGTGTCTCTAGCTGTGTCTCTAGCTGTAGCTGTGTCTCTAACTGTGCCTCTAGCTGTAGCTGTGTGTCTAGCTGTGTCTCTAGCTGTGTCTCTAGCTGTGTTTCTAGCTGTAGCTGTGTCTCTAGCCGTGTCTCTAGCTGTAGCTGTGTCTCTAGCTGTTTCTCTAACTGTGTCTCTAGCTGTAGCTGTGTCTCTAGCTGTGTCTATAGCTGTGTCTCTAGCTGTGTCTCTAGCTGTACCTGTGTCTCTAGCTGTACAAGTATACACTAAACACTAAACACTATACACTTACACTATACACCTAAACACTTACCATTTTGGAGGCAGCTTTAACGGAGGGGCTAGATTATGTTTAGGAGTGTGTGTGAATGGTGTGTGTGTGTGTGAATAGTGTGTGTGTGTGTGTGTGTGTGTGTGTGTGTGTGTGTGTGTGTGTGTGTGTGTGTGTGTGTGTGTGTGTGTGTGTGTGTGTGTGTGTGTGTGTGTGTGTGTGTGTGCGTGTGGAAGTTTAGGGCATGGGCGTTTCTAGGATTTGTGAACATTGGGGACTTAGCCCAAAGCCAGAGGGAGAATCCTCCCCCGTAAGAAGAAAAATGGAATTTCAAACAGATAAATTATACCATTTTGAGATTCATTTTGAGAAATTAGATCCACTAAGAATTTTATAAAAATGTTTTATTCATGGGAGTGAACTAACCATTTAAATACAGATCTAAAATATGGTTGAGGCAGACTAGTTTCAGAGTTATAACACCTAGGATGTTTTGTGTTTATGAGATAGAGAGTCCCCTTACCATCTCCACCATGCAGCTTATGCACACTACTGAAATGCCCAAATCATTGAGGTAACAGGCGTTTCAATATAGCCTATTCTCGTTTTTTAGGACTAACAATCAACATGTCCATGACATAGCCTACCTACATAAATGGCGACAAAAATGCAAAGCCTCTTGTAAGTAGTTACAGCAACAACATTGGGAATAAAACACAGAGTGGAATAATGAAAAGGGGAAGAATACATCGGGAAGAAGACACTGGGAAGAAGTGGAATAATGAAAAGGGGAAGAAGACACTGGGAAGAAGTGGAATAATGAAAAGGGGAAGAAGGCACTGAGAAGAAGTGGAATATTGAAAAGGGGAAGAAGACACTGGGAAGAAGACACTGAGAAGAAGTGGAATAATGAAAAGGGGAAGAAGACACTGAGAAGAAGTGGAATATTGAAAAGGGGAAGAAGACATTGGGAAGAAGTGGAATAATGAAAAAGGGAAGAAGTGGAATAATGAAAAGGGGAAGAAGACACTGGGAAGAAGTGGAATAATGAAAATGGGAGGAAGACACTGAGAAGAAGTGGAATATTGAAAAGGGGAAGATGACACTGAGAACAAGTGGAATAATGAAAATGGGAGGAAGACACTGAGAACAAGTGGAATAATGAAAATGGGAGGAAGACACTGAGAACAAGTGGAATATTGAAAAGGGGAAGAAGACACTGAGAACAAGTGGAATAATGAAAAGGGGAAGAAGACACTGAGAACAAGTGGAATAATGAAAAGGGAGGAAGACACTGGGAAGAAGTGGAATTTTGAAAAGGGGAGGAAGACACTGGGAAGAAGTGGAATATTGAAAAGGGGAAGAAGACACTGAGAAGAAGACACTGAGAAGAAGTGGAATAATGAAAAGGAGAAGAAGACACTGGGAAGAAGTGGAATATTGAAAAGGGGAAGAAGACACTGAGAAGAAGACACTGAGAAGAAGTGGAATTTTGAAAAGGGGAGGAAGACACTGGGAAGAAGTGGAATATTGAAAAGGGGAAGAAGACACTGAGAAGAAGACACTGAGAAGAAGTGGAATAATGAAAAGGAGAAGAAGACACTGGGAAGAAGACACTGGGAAGAAGTAGAATAATGAAAAGGGGTATGAGTAATAACAGTTGGTGCTGAATTACGTGGAATAATGAAAAGGAGAAGAAGACACTGGGAAGAAGTGGAATATTGAAAAGGGGAAGAAGACACTGAGAAGAAGACACTGAGAAGAAGTGGAATTTTGAAAAGGGGAGGAAGACACTGGGAAGAAGTGGAATATTGAAAAGGGGAAGAAGACACTGAGAAGAAGACACTGAGAAGAAGTGGAATAATGAAAAGGAGAAGAAGACACTGGGAGGAAGACACTGGGAAGAAGTGGAATATTGAAAAGGGGAAGAAGACACTGAGAAGAAGACACTGAGAAGAAGTGGAATTTTGAAAAGGGGAGGAAGACACTGGGAAGAAGTGGAATATTGAAAAGGGGAAGAAGACACTGAGAAGAAGACACTGAGAAGAAGTGGAATAATGAAAAGGAGAAGAAGACACTGGGAAGAAGTGGAATAATGAAAAGGGGAAGAAGACACTGAGAACAAGTGGAATAATGAAAAGGGGAAGAAGACACTGAGAAGAAGACACTGGGAAGAAGTAGAATAATGAAAAGGGGTATGAGTAATAACAGTTGGTGCTGAATTACCCTATAATATGATAGCCTATCATAAGGAATAGGAATTGTTGACTTATATCAGGTCATGTGAAATAAAATTTTTTAACAGAAAATCTCCTGAAAACAACATGGCACAGCCTAAATCTACCCAGGACGACACCCTACCCAATACTTGCTTCTGAAGCTAAGCAGGGTTGGTCCTGGTCAGTTCCTGGATGGGAGACCAGATGCTGCTGGAAGTGGAGTTGGAGGGCCAGTAGGAGACACTCTTTCCTCTGGTCTAAAAATATCCCAATACCCCAGGGCAGTGATTGGGGACACTGCCCTGTGTAGGGTGCTGTCCCCAGTCAACAATTGGCTCGTTCATCCCCCTCCTCTCCCCTGTAACTATTCCCCAGGTCGTTGCTGTAAATGAGAACGTGTTCTCAGCCAATTTACCTGGTAAAGTAACGGATAAATAAATACAAAAATAAAACATGTTTAGTCTGTCCAGTTGCCAGGTTCTTAACTAATAAGGTAACAGAACAAGTGTGTTTGTTTTTGAATAAATAAGCAAATTAGTGGTCCGCATGCAGCTTAGTTTTAAAATGGCCCAGGAACATGGTTAATTTATTAAATATATATATATATATAAATACATTTAAAACATTTTAGTTTTAAAATGGCCCAGGAACATGGTTTATTTATTAAATATATATATATATATAAATAAAAAATAAAAAAAATTAAACATAACACTGGTAAGAGACACTTTTAGCATGGAAGAGAAGTGACGTTATAGGAACTCACATTAGAGAAATAGCCTGCAATTTAAAAAGAATTGACCATCAAAAGGTTTGGGGGTGGACCCAAAACCTTTCTGGGCTGCAGCACAAAAAAAAACAGGCCCAAAGACACCAGTGGTTTAGGGGTTCTGAGATCATATTCCCGCACGAGCTGAAAAAAATGTTCAGAATTTGTATTTGCACAGCTCTTTTCATGCCAAGGCAGCCAGGCAGCGATCCCAAGGTGCACTGCAGAAACACAGGGCCGCAGAATGAAATATGATTTGATGGTGAACTGGAGTCACCCCTGGAAGGAACTCAGTAAAACACACACTGGAACACACACACAAATACTGGAACACACACACACACACACACACACACACATATACTGGAACACACACACACACACACACACGCACACACCTATACTGGAACACACACACACATACTGGAACACACACACACACACACACACACACACACACACACACACACACACACATACTGGAACACACACACACACACACACACACATACTGGAACATACACACACACACACACACACACACACTGGAACACACACACATTCTGGAACACACACACACACACACACATACTGGAACACACACACACACACACACATACTGGAACACGCACACACACACAAACTGGAACACACACACATACTGGAACACACACACACACACACATACTGGAACACACACACACACACACATACTGGAACACACACACACACATACTGGAACACGCACACACACATACTGGAACACGCACACACACTGGAACACACACACATACTGGAACACACACACACACACACACTGGAACACACACACACACTGGAACACACACACACACACACACTGGAACACACACACCAACCAGTGGATGGAACACACTGCTCTCCTCTCCTCTCTCTGCTCTCCTGTGTGTGTGTGTGTGTGTGTGTGTGTGTGTGTGTGTGTGTGTGTGTGTGTGTGTGTGTGTGTGTGTGTGTGTGTGTGTGTGTGTGTGTGTGTGTGTGTGTGTGTGTGTGTGTGCGTGCGTGCGTGCGTATACAAGCAGCAAACAGGAGCACTGTATTTTGTAAGAGGTCTGTTGGTATGCAGAAACTCTTTACAAAACTGTACAGTGTCCGCCCTGAGATTGGAGGGTTGTGAGTTAAATCCCTGGCCGAGTCATACCAAAGACTACAAATGTGATACGTCTCTGCTTGACACTCAGCATTAAGGAGCTACAGTAAGGCCCTGTGATAGACTAGCGTGTGCTTAGCGTGTGCTTGTACATCAAGCTGCCTCAGGAAAGAGGAGATACAGTTCTGCCCTATGAGGCGTTCTTGCTCGCACAAGCAGAGGCTCGTATAAAGGCTACTTACAGGCATACAGAAAGGCCTTGTCAGAATGTCTACGATGTGTTCTATCAGTCCTGTCTACGATGTGTTCTATCAGTCCTGTCTATGATGTGTTCAGTCAGTCCTGTCTACGATGTGTTCTGTCAGTCCTGTCTATGATGTGTTCTGTCAGTCCAGTCTATGATGTGTTCTGTCAGTCAGTCCTGTCTATGATGTGTTCTGTCAGTCCTGTCTATGATGTGTTCTGTCAGTCCTGTCTATGATGTTTTCTGTCTGTCAGTCCTGTCTATGATGTGTTCTGTCTGTCAGTCCTGTCTACGGTGTGTACTGTCAGTCCTGTCTATGATGTGTTCTGTCAGTCCTGTCTATGATGTGTTCTGTCAGTCCTGTCTACGATGTGTTCTGTCAGTCCTGTCTACGATGTGTTCTGTCTGTCAGTCCTGTCTATGATGTGTTCTGTCAGTCCTGTCTATGATGTGTTCTGTATGTCAGTCCTGTCTATGATGTGTTCTGTCTGTCAGTCCTGTCTATGATGTGTTCTGTCAGTCCTGTCTATGATGTGTTCTGTCAGTCCTGTCTATGATGTGTTCTGTCAGTCCTGTCTATGATGTGTTCTGTCTGTCAGTCCTGTCTATGATGTGTTCTGTCTGTCAGTCCTGTCTATGATGTGTACTGTCAGTCCTGTCTATGATGTGTTCTGTCAGTCAGTCCTGTCTATGATGTGTTATATCAGTCCTGTCTACGATGTGTTCTGTCAGTCCTGTCTATGATGTGTTCTGTCAGTCCTGTCTATGATGTGTTCTGTCAGTCCTGTCTATGATGTGTTCTGTCAGTCCTGTCTATGATGTGTTCTGTCAGTCCTGTCTACGATGTGTTCTGTCAGTCAGTCCTGTCTATGATGTGTTCTGTCTGTCAATCCTGTCTATGATGTGTTCTGTCAGTCCTGTCTATGATGTGTTCTGTCAGTCCTGTCTATGATGTGTTCTGTCAGTCCTGTCTATGATGTGTTCTGTCTGTCAGTCCTGTCTATGATGTGTTCTGTCAGTCCTGTCTATGATGTGTTCTGTCAGTCCTGTCTACGATGTGTTCTATCAGTCAGTCCTGTCTATGATGTGTTCTATCAGTCAGTCCTGTCTATGATGTGTTCTGTCAGTCAGTCCTGTCTACGATGTGTTCTGTCTGTCAGTCAGTCCTGTCTATGATGTGTTCTGTCTGTCAGTCCTGTCTATGATGTGTTCTGTCAGTCCTGTCTATGATGTGTTCTGTCAGTCAGTCCTGTCTATGATGTGTTCTGTCAGTCCTGTCTATGATGTGTTCTGTCAGTCCTGTCTATGATGTGTTCTGTCAGTCAGTCCTGTCTATGATGTGTTCTGTCAGTCAGTCCTGTCTATGATGTGTTCTGTCTGTCAGTCCTGTCTATGATGTGTTCTGTCAGTTAGTCCTGTCTATGATGTGTTCTGTCAGTCCTGTCTATGATGTGTTCTGTCAGTCCTGTCTATGATGTGTTCTGTCAGTCCTGTCTATGATGTGTTCTGTCAGTCCTGTCTACGATGTGTTCTGTCAGTCAGTCCTGTCTATGATGTGTTCTGTCTGTCAGTCCTGTCTATGATGTGTAGGGCTCTGGTCAAAAGTAGTGCACTATGTAGGGCTCTGGTCAAAAGTAGTGCACAATGTAGGGCTCTGGTCAAAAGTAGTGCACTATGTAGGGCTCTGGTCAAAAGTAGTGCACTATGTAGGGCTCTGGTCAAAAGTAGTGCACTATGTAGGGCTCTGGTCAAAAGTAGTGCACTATGTAGGGCTCTGGTCAAAAGTAGTGCACAAGTAGAAAGTCATCCGGAAATCAACTGACAGGAAATAAAGTGTATTTCCCATCTCCCTCAGCCAGCTGTTTGTTGGTGTAGAGGAGCAGCTGTGCTGGATTCTATGGCTTCATGAGATCACTCCATGCTTGAGATGGATGAGACAACATACCCCCTCCTCCTACACAAACACACACCACCTTCTTCACCATTCCACCATGACGTAACTGCTGGTACCTGGTCCAGAGTGGGTTGACTGAGACCAGAACCAGATATACAATATACAGTGGGGCAAAAAAGTATCACCATAATTTGCAAATACATTCATTAAAAATCCTACAACGTGATTTTCTGGATTTTTTTTCTCTCATTTTGTCTGTCATAGTTGAAGTGTACCTATGATAAAAATTACAGGCCTCTCTCATCTTTTTAAGTGGGAGAACTTGCACAATTGGTGGCTGACTAAATACTTTTTTGCCCCACTGTATATGTGACTCACCACCTGGATTCGGGTCTTCAGTAGCAAAATGTGAAGTGGTGCTTTTTACATTGGATAAAAGCAGAGACTCAGAGCTACAAAATGGCATATCCTACACTACAGTTGAGGAACAATGGGAAAGTCATTTGGCTTTGAAATTTGACAAACTTGTAAACTCACTTTTGACAAAATGGCTTTTGAATGTTTTGCTATCTAGTGAAGAGCTCTTCTTTGTCTACACCCATTCAGCATTGTTTATGCCCTTCACAAGCATTAGCCCCACCCATCTCGTTTCGCTCTCGGAGCATTCAGATCGCACACTTGACTATCTAGCCAATGACTTGTTTACCTCTAGATAAACAGCCTAACCAGCTCTGCTGGCAACAATTTAATTACGTTTTTTTGCAGACGTTTCCTGACACCGGCCATATTCAACGGGTGTTGTACACACGTCACGTAACGTTAGCTAACGAGCCAGCCAGCTAACGTTAGCTAATGAGCCAGTCAGCTAACGTTAGCTAACGAGCCAGCCAGTTAACGTTAGATAACAAGCCAGCCAGCTAACGTTAGATAAGAAGCCAGTCAGCTAACGTTAGCTAACGAGCCAGCCAGCTAACGTTAGATAACAAGCCAGTCAGCTAACGTTAGCTAACGAGCCAGCCAGTTAACGTTAGATAACAAGCCAGCCAGCTAACGTTAGATAACAAGCCAGCCAGCTAACGTTAGATAACAAGCCAGTCAGCTAACGTTAGATAACAAGCCAGTCAGCTAACGTTAGCTAACGAGCCAGCCAGCTAACGTTAGATAACAAGCCAGCCAGCTAACGTTAGATAACAAGCCAGTCAGCTAACGTTAGATAACAAGCCAGTCAGCTAACGTTAGCTAACGAGCCAGCCAGCTAACGTTAGATAACAAGCCAGTCAGCTAACGTTAGCTAACGAGCCAGCCAGCTAACGTTAGATAACAAGCCAGACAAGCATACCCATAACATGATGCAGCCACCACTATGCTTGAACATATGAAACACTATACACTATTAATGCTTACAGAATGAGTCCATGCAACTTATTATGGGACTTATTAAGCAAATGTTTACTCCTGAACTTATTTAGGCTTATTTCATAATAAAGTGGTTGAATACTTATTCACTAAACATTTCTAAAAACATAATTCCACATTATGCATTATTGTTTGCCAGTGACCCAAAAATCTAAATATAATCAATTTTAAATACAACAAACTGGAAAAAGTTAAGGGGTGTGAATACTTTCTGAAAGCCCTATAGCATGATGCTGACTCGGTAATTCTATAGTATTAATTCATTAAATATATATATATATTTATTTATTATTAAAAGTATTTATTTATTTTGAAGGGGGGTCCACATACTATAATAGATATATATTATACTACATATACATATATATATATATATATATATATATATATAGTGTATTTGGAAAGTATTCAGACCCCTTGACTTTTTCCACATTTTGTTACGTTACAATCTAGTTTGTTACAGTCTAGTGTGTTACAGTCTAGTGTGTTACAGTCTAGTGTGTTACAGTCTAGTGTGTTACAGTCTAGTGTGTTACAGTCTAGTTTGTTACAGTCTAGTGTAATACAGTCTAGTTTGTTACAGTCTAGTGTGTTACAGTCTAGTTTGTTACAGTCTAATTCTAAAATGGATTACATTTTTTAAAATCCTCATCAAAATACACACAATACCCCATAATGAAATCACAATACGCCATAATGAAATCACAATACCCCATAATGACATCACAATACCCCATAATGACATCACAATACCCCATAATGACATCACAATACCCCATAATGAAATCACAATACGCCATAATGAAATCACAATACCCCATAATGACATCACAATACCCCATAATGAAATCACAATACCCCATAATGACATCACAATACCCCATAATGACATCACAATACCCCATAATGAAATCACAATACCCCATAATGACATCACAATACCCCATAATGAAATCACAATACGCCATAATGAAATCACAATACCCCATAATGAAATCACAATACCCCATAATGAAATCACAATACCCCATAATGACATCACAATACCCCATAATGACATCACAATACCCCATAATGACATCACAATACCCCATAATGACATCACAATACCCCATAATGACATCACAATACCCCATAATGACATCACAATACCCCATAATGACATCACAATACCCCATAATGACATCACAATACCCCATAATGACATCACAATACCCCATAATGACATCACAATACAATACAACACAATACAACCATCTCTGCAGCACTCCACCAATCAGGTCGTTATGGTCGAGTGGCCATACGGAAGCCACTCAGTAAAAGGCACATTACAGCCCGCTTGGAGTTTGCCAAAAGGAACTTAAACAAGATTCTCTTGTCTGATGATACCAAAATTGAACTCTTTGGCCTGAATGACAAGCGTCACGTCTGGAGGAAACCTGGCACTATCCCTAAGGTGAAGAATGGTGGTGACAACGACCCTAAGCCAAGACAAACGCAGGAGTGGCTTCGAAACAAGTCTCTGAATGTCTTTGAGTGGCCCAACCAGAGCCAGGACTTGAACCCGATCTAACATCTCTGGAGAGACCTGAAAATAGCTGTGCAGTGACACTCCCCATTCAACCTGACAGAGCGTGAGAGGATCTGCAGAGAAGAATGGGAAAAACTTCCCCAAAAATACAGGTGTGCCAAGCTTGTAGCGTCAAACCCAAGAAGACTTCAGGCTGTAAACGCTTCCAAATGTGTTTCAACAAAGTACTGAGTAAAGGGTCTGAATACTTATGTAAATGTGATATTTCAGTTTTTTTTTATTTAATACATTTGCAAACATTTCTAAAAACCTGTTTTTGCTTTGTCAATAAGGGTATTGTGTGTAGATTGACGAGGAAAAATATAATTTAATCAATTTTTGAATAATGTAAAATGTAACAACATGTGGAAAAAGTCAAGGGGTCTGAATACTGAATACACTGTATATCCCTATAACCATTCATGATGACAGATGCCTGCCTGCCCAGAAACTGGCTAGCTCCCATGGGGGACTCCTGGCAGAGCTACTCTGATAAGAAGGGAACATGGGCCATGGAGCCTGGAGAGATGAAGGAGAAGGAGCGAGAAATAGAGGGAAGAGAAGGAAGAGAGACAATGAGAGTTTTGCAGCTCCTCTCTTCTCCTCCTCGTCCTCCCAGCTCCTCTCTGTGAGGCAGTGAATCCTCCTCCTCGTCCTCCCAGCTCCTCTCTGTGAGGCAGTGAATCCTCCTCCTCCTCGTCCTCCCAGCTGCTCTCTGTGAGTAACTCAATCCCAGGCTGAATGGGACATCTGGAGAGCTGTTGCAGCAGGTATGCACTCTCTCACCGTCATGTTGAGTCCCAAATTACACCCTTTTCCCATTATAATGCTCTACTTATAATAACGCTATTATTTATAATGCTCTACTGAGACCAGAGCCCATAGTGCACTATACAGTACATATGGAATAGGGAGCAAATTGGGACGTTACTTACTGCACTGCAGCAGGACCGCAGCACATTAAAATAAACCTGTTTTTCTATGTAGGTGTTTGATTACAGCGAATGTATCTCTCCCCAATAGAAAGATAACACAGGAAAAAGCACACTAAACCATGTTTTGAAAACAAAAAAATATGTTTTAGGTGAGAATAGGCATCGGTCTGAAGACGAAAATGAAAGGAAATACATGTGAGCCCCACAATGCCTACTCCACCCATGCTCTACCAAGGTTTTACAGCACCACAATGCCTACTCCACCCATGCTCTACCAAGGTTTTACAGTACCACAATGCCTACTCCACCCATGCTCTACCAAGGTTTTACAGTACCACAATGCCTACTCCACCCATGCTCTACCAAGGTTTTACAGCACCACAATGCCTACTCCACCCATGCTCTACCAAGGTTTTACAGTACCACAATGCCTACTCCACCCATGCTCTACCAAGGTTTTACAGCACCACAATGCCTACTCCACCCATGCTCTACCAAGGTTTTACAGCACCACAATGCCTACTCCACCCATGCTCTACCAAGGTTTTACAGCACCACAATGCCTACTCCACCCATGCTCTACCAAGGTTTTACAGCACCATAAATGCCTACTCCACCCATGCTCTACCAAGGTTTTACAGCACCACAATGCCTACTCCACCCATGCTCTACCAAGGTTTTACAGCACTACAATGCCTACTCCACCCATGCTCTACCAAGGTTTTACAGCACACAGCTTTGACCTACTACAGTAGCTATGTTGGTCTATTGTACTTCAAATTATGTGAAGGCAGGTTGCTTAGGATGTAAACCTACTCCAACAGCCTGATTCATACTCTTCATAGGGATAACGTACTTTTCTGTGTCCTGCTATTAAAATGATGTATACGAAACCTTACTTTGTACTGTTCTAGTTATGTTAGCAACAAGTTTATAATAGGGCACCTTTGTTTAGTGTTTTAGTTGGTATATGGCCAATATACCAGGGCTAAGAACACCCCCTAGCCGTGGTATACTGTCCATATACCACACCCACTTGGCCCTTATTGCTTAATTGTAATGTATAATCATTTTGCATAATCACCTTCTGGGGTAAAAACAATGGAAATTAAAAACAACAATTATGTTTTGTCATAGCCAATCAGCATTCAGGGCTCAAACCACCTGGTTTACAATGCAGCACTCTCCTTGCGAACCCTCACAATGTCACGTGTTTTATTGATTTTATTTATTGATAGGATCCCAGCTCATAATCCTACTGATGCTCAAAGCAAGAGCAAGGGAACTAAGACTGAAGCAAATATTTACTATGAGATGTAGCTGGCTCCTGATTACAGGAGGATGAGAAGGGTTCTGAAATATTCTCTCTCTCGCCAAAGTGAGGCGTTTCTATTATCAAAGTTTCTACAGATGATAAACTAAAGACATTTTGCTAAAAGTATTATAATTGTATTGATCGATTTGGCTCAGTCGTGCTATCTGCAGAGTTAGCTCCAGGCAAAGGTTGCAAGTCTTCAGCCATTCCTTAAACTGTGACCAAAAACAAGCTACATATGGACAGTGCCAAAAGAAATGATCTAATGAGGCTGTCTTGTCACAGCAAAATCTGCAGAGCTGGGATGGTTGTATACCCGATATATATATATATATATATACAGTTGAAGTCGGAAGTTTACATACACTTAGGTTGGAGTCATTAAAACTAGTTTCTCAACAACTCTACAAATTTCTTGTAAACAAACTATAGTTTTGGCAAGTCGGTTAAGACATCTACTTTGTGCATGACACAAGTCATTTTTCCAACAATTGTTTACAGACAGATTATTTCACTTACAATTCACTGTATCACAATTCCAGTGGGTCAGAAGTTTACATACACTAAGTTGACTGTACCTTTAAACAGCTTGGAAAATTCCAGAAAATGATGTCATGGCTTTAGACGCTTCTGATAGGCTCATTGACATAATTTGAGTCGATTGGAGGTGTACCTGTGGATGTACTGTATATCCACAGTGAAACGAGTCCAATATCGAAATTACCTGAAAGGACACACAGGAAGGAAGAAGCCACTGCTCCAAAACCACCATTAAAAAAGCCAGACTATGGTTTGCAACTGCACATGGGGACAAAGATTGTACTTTTTGGATAAATGTCCTCTGGTCTGATGAAATAAAA
Source organism: Oncorhynchus clarkii lewisi (assembly GCF_045791955.1). Classification (NCBI taxonomy): domain Eukaryota; kingdom Metazoa; phylum Chordata; class Actinopteri; order Salmoniformes; family Salmonidae; genus Oncorhynchus; species Oncorhynchus clarkii. The sequence goes on from NC_092170.1 coordinate 46,237,488, forward strand.
ATAGAACTGTTTGGCCATAATGACCATCGTTATGTTTGGAGGAAAAAGGGGGAGGCTTGCAAGCCGAAGAACAACATCCCAACCGTGAAGCATGGGGGTGGCAGCATCATGTTGTGGGGGTCCTTTGCTAACTAACAATTAGCATAACGCAGCGGACATAAATCTTCCTAGAAAATCTTCCTATTCATGAAAATCACAAATGAAATATATTGAGACACAGCTTAGCCTTTTGATAATCACCCTGTCATCTCAGATTTTCAAAATATGCTTTACAGCCAACGCTAGACAAGTATTTGTGTAAGTTTATCGATAGCCTAGCATAGCATATGCCTTGCTAGCAGCAGGCAACCTTGTCACGGAAATCAGAAAAGTAATCAAATTAAATTGTTTACCTTTGATGAACTTTGGATGTTTTCACTCACGAGACTCCCAGGTAGACAGCCAAAGTTCATTTTTTCCCAAAATATTATTTTTTTAGGCGAAACAGCTCTGTTTGTTCTTCACGTTTGGCTACGAAATTGCCCGGAAATTGCGGTCACCACAACGCCGAAAAATATTCCAAATTAGCTTCATAATATCGACAGAAACATGGAAAACGTTGTTTAGAATCCATCCTCAAGGTGTTTTTCTAATATCTATTCGATAATGTATCCGTCGGGACAATTATTTTTTCTCTAGGACCGATTGGAGTAATGGCTACCTCTGTACTTTACGCGAGAATCTCTCTCGGAGTCACCATATGACCACTTACGCAATGTGCTCGCCTACGGCTATTCTTCAACAGAAATGCGTAAAACTAAGTCACAATGCTGTAGACACCTTGGGGAATACGTAGAAAGTGTAAGCTCGTTGATGGTACATTCACAGCCATATAGGGAGTCATTGGAACGCAGCGCTGTCAAAACCTAGGGCACTTCCGGATTGGATTTTTCTCAGGCTTTCGCTTGCAACATCAGTTCTGTTATACTCACAGACAATATCTTTACAGTTTTGGAAACGTTAGAGTGTTTTCTACTGTCAATTATATGCATATTCTAGCATCTTTTCCTGACAAAATATCCCGTTTAAAACGGGAACGTTTTTTTCAAAAATGAAAATACTGCCCCCTAGCACCAAGAGGTTATTAATTAATTAAGGACAACAAAGGCAAGGTATTGGAGTTGCCATCACAAAGCCCCAACCTCAATCCTATAGAACATTTGTGGGAGGAAATGAAAAAGTGTGTGTGAGCAAGGAGGCCTACAAACCTGACTCAGTTACACCAGCTCTGTCAGGAGGAATGGGACAAAATTCACCCAACGTATTGTGGGAGGCTTGCTGAAGGCTATACCCGAAATGTTAGACCCAAGTTAAACAATTTAAAGGCAATGCTACCAAATACTAATTGACTGTATGTACATTTCTGACCCACTGGGAATATGATGAAATAAATAAAAGCTGAAATAAATCATTCTCTCTACTATTATTCTGACATTTCACATTCTAAAAATAAAGTGGTGATCCTAAATGACCTGAGACAGGGAATTTGACAAGGATTAAATGTCAGGAATTGTGAAAAACTGAGTTTAAATGTATTTGGCTCAGGTGTATGTAAACTTCCTGCTTCAATGGTATATATATATATATATTACTTGAACTCTGTGAAGCATTTATTTGAACTGCAATCTGAGGTGCAGTTAACTCTAATGAACATATTCTTTGCAGATCAGGTAACTCTGGGTCTTCCTTTCCAGTGGCGGTCCTCATGAGAGCCAGTTTCATCATGGCGCTTGATGGTTTTTGGGACTGCACTTGAAGAAACTTTCAAAGTTCTTGAAATTTACTGATTGACTGACATTCATGTCTTAAAGTAATGATGGAATGTCATTTCTCTTTGCTTATTTGAGCTGTTCTTTGGACTTGGTCTTTTACCAAATAGGGCTGTCTTCTGTATACCACCTCTACCTTGTCACAACACAATTGATTGGCTCAAACGCATTAAGAAGGACAGAAATTCCACAAATAAACATAGACAAGGCACAGCAGTTAATTTAAATGCTTTCCAGGTGACTACATCATGAAGCTGGTTGAGAAAATGCCAAGAGTGTACAAAGCTGTCACCAAGGCAAAGGGTGTCTCCTTTGAAGAATCTCAAATATAAATATATTTTTATTTGTTTAACACTATTTTGGTTACTACATGATTCCATGTGTGTTATTTCATAGTTTTGATGTCTTCACTATTATTCTACAGTGTAGAAAATAGTAAAAATAAAGAAAAACCCTGGAATGAGAAGGTGTTGTAAAACTGTTGACTGGTACTGTATATGGCACAGTTGTTAATGTTTTTGTCCTTAAATTAAACTGGTATACTTTTTTATTAATCAACATTTTCTTTAACCAATTTTGGTCTTTAATACAGGGCCGACAGACAAGTTCCTGACTTTTACCCCCTTCTACTTGCCTCTTCCATTTTTGCGGTAATGCTGCAATTAGTTGGTTTTAATTTTGGGTAGAGCAGACATTTCCATATATTTTTGTTAGCTGCATGTCTGGCATAACTCCACCAGTCCTATTTATTATTCATTTACAAAGATCCTACCTTTTAAATATATATATATGTTTTTAATCAATTAGTATATTTGAGTTTCACCATAATATTTATTGTACTATTTGTTCTGTCTTTGCTGGTGGATAAAACTGAAATTAAAAATAGCAATATTTTTGTCTCGCCATGACCATTGAGAGCTGTTTATTTTCTATGTTGGTTAGGTCGGGGTGTGATTAAGGATGGTTTATCTAGGTGAATTATATATGTCTTTGTTGGCCTGGTATGGTACCCAATCAGGGGCAGCTGTTTATCGTTGTCTCTGATTGGGGATCATATTTAGGCAGCCATTTCCCCATTGTGCTTTGTGGGATCTTGACTATGTTTAGTTGCCTGTATTAGCGTCACGTTTATTTTGTGCTCTTTATTGATTTTGATCTTTAAGTTTCTCTTTCAAATAAAGGGATTGAAACATACCACGCTGCATCTTGGTCCACTCCTTATTAAGGATGGTGACAATTTTGGAGATTTCATTTTCAAATAACCGAAAGTGAGGGATTGTAAACGGAATAAAGGGAAAAGGGCCATTCTTGAACATGGGGTGAGACATTCTTACTAATCTACTAGAGAACCCGTTTGGATTTAAGTATAACTTTTGTATGACTAAAGCTTTCAGTGAGAGGTCTAATGCTTTAATATTTCATCATTTCTGCCCTCCAAATTCATATTAATAATATAAATATGCCCATTTAATTTAGTCTAGATTGTCTTTCTAAATTAAATATTTTCCTCTAAAATAATTTTAAAAAACACGTCACCATAAGCAAATATGTAGACTAAAGAGTTAATCAGGGTAAACTGGGATATGACTAAAGAGTTAATCAGGGTAAACTGGGATATGACTAAAGAGTTAATCAGGGTAAACTGGGATATGACTAAAGAGTTAATCAGGGTAAACTGGGATATGACTAAAGAGTTAATCAGGGTAAACTGGGATATGACTAAAGAGTTAATCAGGATAAACTGGGATATGACTAAAGAGTTAATCAGGGTAAACTGGGATATGACTAAAGAGTTAATCAGGGTAAACTGGGATATGACTAAAGAGTTAATCAGGGTAAACTGGGATATGACTAAAGAGTTAATCAGGGTGATTTTTCCACAAATTGACAGGTATTTTCCTTATTTATTTTTGCTAGCTTTCTATTAACATGTATTATAGTGTATTTATTTCAGATATGAATACTGAGTATGTCCACTTCAATGTGATTATTTGGGGATATGAATACTGATTATGTCCACTTCAATGTGTTTATTTGGGGATATGAATAGAGTTAATTCAGGGTAAACTTTGGGGATATGAATACTGAGTAGTTAATCAGGGTAAACTGGGATATGCACTTCAATGTGTTTATTTGGGGATAAACTGGGATATGTCCACTTCAATGAGTTTATTTGGGGATATGAACTGGGATATGACTAAAGAGTTAATTTGGGTAAACTGGGATATGACTAAAGAGTTAATTTGGGGATAAACTGGGATATGTCCACTAAAGAGTTAATTTGGGTAAACTGGGATATGACTAAAGAGTTAATTTGGGGATATGAACTGGGATATGACTAAAGAGTTAATTTGGGTAAACTGGGATATGACTAAAGAGTTAATTTGGGTAAACTGGGATATGACTAAAGAGTTAATTTGGGGATATGAACTGGGATATGACTTCAATGAGTTTATTTGGGGATATGAACTGGGATATGTCCACTTCAATGAGTTTATTTGGGGATATGAACTGGGATATGTCCACTAAAGAGTTAATTTGGGTAAACTGGGATATGTCCACTTCAATGAGTTAATTTGGGGATATGAATACTGAGATATGTCCACTAAAGTGTTAATTTGGGTAAACTGGGATATGACTAAAGAGTTAATTTGGGTATGAACTGGGATATGACTTCAATGAGTTAATTTGGGGATATGAATACTGGGATATGTCCACTTCAAGAGTTAATTTGGGTGATTTTTCCACAAATTGACAGTATTTTCCTTATTTATTTTTGGGGATATGAATTCTATTAACATGTACTTCAAAGTGTATTATTTCAGGATATGAATACTGAGTATGTCCACTTCAATGTGTTTATTTGGGGATATGAATACTGAGTATGTCCACTTCAATGTGTTTATTTGGGGATATGAATACTGAGTATGTCCACTTCAATGTGTTTATTTGGGGATATGAATACTGAGTATGTCCACTGCAATGTGTTTATTTGGGGATATGAATACTGAGTATGTCCACTTCAATGTGTTTATTTGGGGATATGAATACTGATTATGTCCACTTCAATGTGTTTATTTGGGGATATGAATACTGAGTATGTCCACTTCAATGTGTTTATTTGGGGATATGAATACTGAGTATGTCCACTTCAATGTGTTTATTTGGGGATATGAATACTGAGTATGTCCACTTCAATGTGTTTATTTGGGGATATGAATACTGAGTATGTCCACTTCAATGTGTTTATTTGGGGATATGAATACTGAGTATGTCCACTTCAATGTGTTTATTTGGGGATATGAATACTGAGTATGTTCACTTCAATGTGTTTATTTGGGGATATGAATACTGAGTATGTCCACTTCAATGTGTTTATTTGGGGATATGAATACTGAGTATGTCCACTTCAATGTGTTTATTTGGGGATATGAATACTGATTATGTCCACTTCAATGTGTTTATTTGGGGATATGAATACTGAGTATGTCCACTTCAATGTGTTTATTTGGGGATATGAATACTGAGTATGTCCACTTCAATGTGTTTATTTGGGGATATGAATACTGTTTTGGAGAGATCAGTTTATCATTGGATGCGTCTCAATCCACCACACCCACCTGTGGATCACTTCCACACCCGCCTGTGGATCACTTCCACACCCGCCTGTGGATCACTTCCACACCTGCCTGTGGATCACTTCCACATCTGCCTGTGGATCACTTCCACATCTACCTGTGGATCACTTCCACATCTACCTGTGGATCACTTCCACATCTGCCTGTGGATCACTTCCACATCTGCCTGTGGATCACTTCCACATCTGCCTGTGGATCACTTCCACATCTGCCTGTGGATCACTTCCACATCTGCCTGTGGATCACTTCCACATCTGCCTGTGGATCACTTCCACATCTACCTGTGGATCACTTCCACATCTGCCTGTGGATCACTTCCACATCTACCTGTGGATCACTTCCACATCTACCTGTGGATCACTTCCACATCTGCCTGTGGATCACTTCCACATCTACCTGTGGATCACTTCCACATCTGCAGTAGAAGGTGACAGAGTTAGAGCTGTGTTTGTCAGACCATGAGACATCCTGAAAATCGATCTTTTCACAAAACCTTGTGTAGCGTCCGAACGGTTTAGCCTACAGCCTATTATGAGCCCTGATTTGCTCTAGGACACTGTCTGGTGCCTCGGTACCAGACACAACATTTTATGGAAGTATATATGGAGACTGTTTACTGACAAAAATAAGGGGTCAAGGAACTTACATCACATAAACTAAAAAACAACATTACTACACCACTACATATCTACAAAACTAAATGTATATTACCACCATACAACAATATTATAACGTACGTGTGCTAGTGTTTGTGTGGTTGTTTAATATATAAATAAACAACCCTTTCATCCTCAGGAAGCTGGAGAGACAGAGCATGATTGTGCTGTTGAGTGTGACACACACCCAATAGGTTGTGTAATTGATCGAAGCAGATGGAAGCAGGTAGAAGCAGGTAGAAGCAGCTAGAAGCAGGTAGATGCAGGTAGAAGCAGGTAGATGCAGCTAGAAGCAGGTAGAAGCAGGTAGAAGCAGGTAGATGCAGCTAGAAGCAGGTAGAAGCAGGTAGAAGCAGGTAGATGCAGCTAGAAGAAGGTAGAAGCAGGTAGAAGCAGATAGATGCAGCTAGAAGCAGGTAGATGCATATAGAATCAGGTAGAAGCAGATAAAGTATCCTTTATCAGTGTGACCATCTTTGTGGTTAATAAGGGAGCTTGACGTCACTGGTCAACGCCTCTCTCTCTCTCTCTCTCTGTCCTCACAAACATACATATCAATTGACAGGGGAAGCGAAGCAGGAGACCTTCAGGTGGGAGACCTTACAGGTGGGAGACCTTACAGGTGGGGGAGCTTACAGGTGGGGGAGCTTACAGGTGGGGGAGCTTACAGGTGAGAGACCTTACAGGTGGGGGAGCTTACAGGTGGGAGACCTTACAGGTGGGAGACCTTACAGGTGGGGGAGCTTACAGGTGGGAGAGCTTACAGGTGGGAGACCTTACAGGTGAGAGAGCTTACAGGTGGGAGACCTTACAGGTGGGAGACCTTACAGGTAGGGGAGCTTACAGGCGCGGGATCTTAACAGGCGGGGGAGCTTACAGGCGGGGGAGTTTACAGGCGGGGGAGCTGACAGGTGGGGGACCTGACAGGTGGGGGAGCTTACAGGTGGGGGACCTGACAGGTGGGGGACCTGACAGGTGGGGGAGCTTACAGGTGGGGGAGCTTACAGGTGGGGGACCTTACAGGTGGGGGAGCTGACAGGTGGGGGACCTTACAGGTGGGGGACCTGACAGGTGGGGGAGCTGACAGGTGGGGGACCTGACAGGTGGGGGAGCTTACAGGTAGGGGACCTGACAGATGGGGGAGCTTACAGGTGGGGGACCTGACAGGTGGGGGGCCTGACAGGTGGGGGACCTGACAGGTGGGGGAGCTTACAGGTGGGGGACCTGACAGGGGGGGGGGCTGACAGGTGGGGGACCAGACAGATGGGGGACCTGACAGGTGGGGGAGCTGACAGGTGGGGGACCAGACAGGTGGGGGAGCTGACAGGTGGGGGACCTGACAGGTGGGGGTGTTTACATTGGCTGTTTTCTGAGAACGGTCAGAGGGCTGACAGCTTTAAAGAGAGACTCAGTCAGAAACAGTTGGATCGATATCAGACTACATTAGACCCTGCTGGGCACATTCTAGGACATCTCTGTGTTTATCTTCTGATCTCTAGCTAAAAAGGTTGTCAATTGGTCTGTCTGCTCTCTAGTCCACAGGGCCATCCATCCATCTCAGCTTAAAGAAAGAGAGGGGGAATAGAGGTAGAGAAGGAGAGGGGGAAGAGAAGTAGAGAAGGAATAGAAAGAATGACGGAAGAGAGGCAGTGCATGAAACCTGCTCAGTTCATTTGAAAGAAGTCCACTCTGTCTAATCTGTCCTGTAGTTCCTACCAAATACACCTGCTCTGTCTAATCCATCCTGCTTCATGCATTTAAATTAGATTGAATGATTAGAAGATTGGCCGATTAGATTGTTTCCTAAACATGTCTACATGTAACAGCTATCTGTCTGTCTGTCTGTCTGTCTGTCTGTCTGTCTGTCTGTCTGTCTGTCTGTCTGTCTGTCTGTCTGTCTGTCTGTCTGTCTGTCTGTCTGTCTGTCTGTCTGTCTGTCTGTCTGGTCACTGAGGACCTTTGCTTTGAGCAAGCAGACAGAGCAGATCTCGGGGGGAATGTTGGGGAGCTTAGCCCTCACTGTCAGGGAGAATATATCAACCTGTGTTTTCTAAGCAGTTAACCCTCCCCTCCCCTCCACCTCTCCTCTCCTCCCCTCCTCTCCTCCTCTCTCCTCCTCCGCTCCCCACCTCTCCTCTCCTCCTCTCCCCTCTCCTCTCCTCCCCTCCTCCTCTCCCCTCCCCTTTCCTCCTCTTCTCCTCTCCTCTCCTCTCTCCCGTCCTCTCCTCTCGTCCTCTCCTCTCCCGTCCTGTCCTGTTCTCTCCCCTCCCCTCCCCTCCTCTCTTTTCCTCTTTGAAGCCCAGTGTCCTGGAGAGATATCAGTGCAGAATATTAAATAAGCAGAACACCATCACTCATTAAGAGAGGAAACATTTGATGTAACAAACCCTCTTTTGTATACAGCAGCTAACCAATCAGAGTTTGAGAGACGGAGAGAGAGAAAGAGGGGGATAGAGGGGAGAGAGAGAAAGAGGGGAGAGAGAGGGGGAGAGGAGGAGAGAGAGGGGGAGAGAGGGAGAGGGAGGAGAAAGAAGGAAGAGTGTTACAGGAAATAAACACCTCTCTTCCTCATAAACACCTCCTCTCTTCCTCATAAACACCTCCTCTCTTCCTCATAAACACATCCTCTCTTCCTCATAAACACATCCTCTCTTCCTCATAAACACCTCCTCTCTTCCTCATAAACACCTCCTCTCTTCCTCATAAACACCTCCTCTCTTCCTCATAAACACATCCTCTCTTCCTCATAAACACCTCCTCTCTTCCTCATAAACACCTCCTCTCCTCCTCATAAACACCTCCTCTCCTCCTCATAAACACCTCCTCTCTTCCTCATAAACACATCCTCTCTTCCTCATAAACACATCCTCTCTTCCTCATAAACCCTGAACAAGTGCCATTTGGGACACAGGCCAAACAGACCAAATCAAATATTTTTGTAATATAATTTCCCATTTGTGAAACAGACAGCGAGCCCTTAGTGGGCTAGCCTTCCATTTGGATAATGACACACTGCAGGAGAGATCAGACCTGTCAGACGCATTACCAAAAGGTCATATTTTACCTTGATTGATGTGCACTTAAAATCACAGCATTTACTCTTTGTATTTATTTTTGGTATAAATGGAAGTATTTTAAAATGATAATTTTGATTGCGCGTCTGTTTCTTACCAGGGTTAAATGTTTGTCTGTAGTCATTGGGTTATCATTCAGGAAATCACAAAAGAGTGATTCCATACGAAACCAGAACAAAAACCAACAAGGATTTCTGGGGGATTTTCACGACATTTTATCCATAGATTTGTCCTTTGGAGGAAGGATTGTTGACCTATATTTGACATTTGTATCTAAAAGCAGAATTGAGAAATGAATGTATCAAAGTTGGCATATTTACGCCATTGTGGCTTTACTCAGGCCTCCTTTAGTAACTCAGAAATCCACTCTGGATCTTTAATATATTCGTAGAGTACATTATGTTCAACTAAATATATATGTTTACAGTACCAGTCAAAGGTTTGGACACACCTTCTCATTCAAGGGGTTTCATTTATTTTTACTATTTTCTACATTGTAGAATAATAGTGAAGACATCAAAACTATGGAATAACACACATGGAATCATGTAGTAACCAAAATAGTGTTAAACAAATCAAAATATATTTTATATTTGAGATTATTCAAAGTAGCCACCCTTTGCCTTGATGACAGCTGTGCACAAACTTGGTATTCTCTCAACAAGCTTCATGAGGTAGTCACCTGGAAATAATTTCAATTAACAGGTGCCTTGTTAAAAGTTAATTTATGGAATTTCTTTCCTTCTGAATGCAATTGAGCCAATCAGTTGTGTTGTGACAAGGTAGAGGTGGTATACAGAAGACAGCCTTATTTGGTCAAATACCAAGTCCATATTAATATTAGTCCATCTCATATGTATATACTGTACTCAATACCATCTACTCCATCTTGCCTATGCTGCTCTGTACCATCACTCATTCATATATCTTTATGTACATATTCTTTATCCTTTTACACTTGTGTGTATGACGTAGTAGGTTTTGGAATAGTTAGGTTAGATTACTTGGTTATTACTGTATTGTCGGAAATAGAAGCACAAGCATTTCGCTACACTCGCATTAACATCTGCTAACCATGTGTCTGTGACAAATAAAATTTGATTTGATTTTGATTTGATTTATGGCAAGAACACCTCAAATAAGCAAAGAGAAACGACATTCCATCATTATTTTAAGACATGAAGGTCTGTCAATCAGAAGATGTCAATAACGTTTAAAGTTAGGGCCTCCCGAGTGGCGCAGTGGTCTAGCTGTGCCACTAGAGATTCTGGGTCAGAGTCCATGCTCTGTCGCGGCCGGCCGCAACCAGGAGACAATGGCGTCGTCCGGGTTAAGGGAGGGTTTAACACTTTTTTGCTTCCTACATGATTCCATATGTGATATTTCATAGTGTTTGATGTCTTCATTATTATTCTACAATGTCGAGAATTACAATAAAATACAAAAAAAACAGGAATGAGTAGGTGTACTCAAACTTAAGACTGGTACTGTATATATGTTTAAATGTATATATGTTTAAATGTATATATGTTTAAATGTATATATGTTTAGATGTATATATGTTTAAATGTATATATATATTTAAATGTATATATGTTTAGATGTATACATGTTTAAATGTATATATATATTTAAATGTATATATGTTTAAATGTATATATGTTTAAATGTATATATGTTTAAATGTATATATATATTTAAATGTATATATGTTTAAATGTATATATGTGTAAATGTATATATATATTTAAATGTATATATGTTTAGATGTATACATGTGTAAATGTATATATATATTTAAATGTATATATGTTTAAATGTATATATGTTTAAATGTATATATGTTTAGATGTATACATGTTTAAATGTATATATGTTTAAATGTATATATGCCTAAATGTATATATATTTAAATGTATATGTGTTTAATAGTATATATGTTTAAATGTATACATGTTTAAATGTATATATGTTTAAATGTATATATGTTTAAATGTATACATGTTTAAATGTATATATGTTTAAATGTATATATGTTTAAAAGTATATATGCCTAAATGTATATATATTTAAATGTATATATGTTTAAATGTATACATGTTTAAATGTATATATGTTTAAAAGTATATATGTTTAAATGTATATATATATTTAAATGTATATATGTTTAAATGTATATATATTTAAATGTATATATGTTTAAATGTATATATGTTTAAATGTATATATGTTTAAATGTATATATGTTTAATAGTATATATGTTTAAATGTATATATATATTTAAATGTATATATATGTTTAAATGTATATATGTTTAAATGTATATATGTTTAAATGTATATATGTTTAAATGTATATATATTTAAATGTATATATATTTAAATGTATATATGTTTAAATGTATGTATGTCTAAATGTATGTACGTGTCTGTCTGTGTGTGTGTGTATGTATGTATGTATGTATGTATGTATGTATGTATGTATGTATGTATGTATGTATGTATGTATGTATGTATGTATGTATGTATGTATATATATATATATATATATACAGTGCCTTGCGAAAGTATTCGGCCCCCTTGAACTTTGCGACCTTTTGCCACATTTCAGGCTTCAAACATAAAGATATAAAACTGTATTTTTTTGTGAAGAATCAACAACAAGTGGGACACAATCATGAAGTGGAACGACATTTATTGGATATTTCAAACTTTTTAACAAATCAAAAACTGAAAAAGTGGGCGTGCAAAATTATTCAGCCCCCTGAAGTTAATACTTTGTAGCGCCACCTTTTGCTGCGATTACAGCTGTAAGTCGCTTGGGGTATGTCTCTATCAGTTTTGCACATCGAGAGACTGACATTTTTTTCCCATTCCTCCTTGCAAAACAGCTCGAGCTCAGTGAGGTTGGATGGAGAGCATTTGTGAACAGCAGTTTTCAGTTCTTTCCACAGATTCTCGATTGGATTCAGGTCT
>NC_092170.1:46254639-46273288 GCF_045791955.1 Oncorhynchus clarkii lewisi
CAAATCTGTCACCTTCATCATGAACTAGATTATTAGGAAAAAGCAAATCCAGAATAAAAACAGAAAATAGAGAATTGATTCCATACCGGCAAGTTAAAATATTGGATAGCATTTAATACCAGTGGTTCAATTTCCACGTTAGTCTAATTGATTTTAATTCAATAAGATGAGAGCATGATTAGCAACTGGCAGATGGCAACAGTCCTTTATAAGAGTCACCAACACAGTCTATCACTACTACCGTATAGTAACCTAGAACACAGTCTATCACTACTACCTTATAGTAACCTAGAACACAGTCTATCACCACTACCTTATAGTAACCTAGAACACAGTCTACTACTACTACCTTATAGTAACCCAGAACACAGTCTATCACTACTACCTTATAGTAACCTAGAACACAGTCTATCACTACTACCTTATAGTAACCTAGAACACAGTCTATCACTACTACCTTATAGTAACCTAGAACACAGTCTATCACTACTACCTTATAGTAACCCAGAACACAGTCTATCACTACTACCTTATAGTAACCTAGAACACAGTCTATCACTACTACCTTATAGTAACCTAGAACACAGTCTATCACTACTACCTTATAGTAACCCAGAACACAGTCTATCACTACTACCTTATAGTAACCTAGAACACAGTCTATCACTACTACCTTATAGTAACCTAGAACACAGTCTATCACTACTACCTTATAGTAACCCAGAACACAGTCTATCACTACTACCGTATAGTAACCTAGAACACAGTCTATCACTACTACCTTATAGTAACCCAGAACACAGTCTATCACTACTACCTTATAGTAACCTAGAACACAGTCTATCACTACTACCTTATAGTAACCCAGAACACAGTCTATCACTACTACCTTATAGTAACCCAGAACACAGTCTATCACTACTACCTTATAGTAACCTAGAACACAGTCTATCACTACTACCTTATAGTAACCCAGAACACAGTCTATCACTACTACCTTATAGTAACCTAGAACACAGTCTATCACTACTACCTTATAGTAACCTAGAACACAGTCTATCACTACTACCTTATAGTAACCCAGAACACAGTCTATCACTACTACCTTATAGTAACCTAGAACACAGTCTATCACTACTACCTTATAGTAACCTAGAACACAGTCTATCACTACTACCTTATAGTAACCTAGAACACAGTCTATCACTACTACCTTATAGTAACCCAGAACACAGTCTATCACTACTACCTTATAGTAACCTAGAACACAGTCTATCACTACTACCTTATAGTAACCTAGAACACAGTCCACTAGAAGAGGACTTCCAAGGTAATGGCATACCTTTGTGTAATCCTTGCAATCCTTTCAATAATATTCCACTCATGGTTTTCATTAGAATGGCTGAATGAGGCCTGACTGGGGGTAGTTTGCATGTGTTGGACCCATTCCCACTTGTGTGTGTTTGTTTGGGCAGGCAGAGCAGTCAGAGTCTGAACTCAACGTATTCTATATCACTTGTGCTTCAAAGACAACAGGCATTTACGAGGACAGCCCTTTAACCCTGGGGTGAAAGCCTGGATTCTGGTCTTTGCATGTCAAAAAGCTGCGACCACAGGGGGAACAAAAGGTTTACAGGCTCTTTGGAGATCCTTTACTTCTGCCAACAGAGTCTCAAGAAGCCATTTGGGTAATTCCAAAGAATTCCAGCATTTGGCTTTAAATGTGACTTAGAAGTACAGTATGTTACCTTCTCCTTACAACATGGCATAATGTTACAACATTCTATAATTTAAGATCAATTAGACCTAGAGCAAAAACAACTCCAACGTTCTCCAACATTCTATAATTTACAGGCTTAAGATCAATTAGACCTAGAGCAAAAACAACTCCAACGTTCTCCAACATTCCTTCATACAATAAAAAGAACAAGGACCCTTGATGTGCAATTTAGTGAATTTTTTTCAATTTTTCACTCCCCTTCACTGAGCAGCTTGAAACGCTGTCTCCGGCAGAGTGAATCCCTAGCTCCCCAGAGAACCATTTAATCCTGATCTTCTCTACAAGCACAGGGATCATCTCAATGTACATCAGACAGGGCCGCTTGATCAAAGTAGTAAATCAGTCAGTCTCACACGTCACAAGGCCCAGCCTACACAGGCAGAGATCTGAAGAGATGAACATGGGTATGATCTTAGGACCCTGGGCCTGCATCCCACAACCTACTGTCTTCCTGTCCTGCCAAGATGGCTGTGGTTCAGATCAGAAACTTCATCTAATTCTGAAACAAATATACACAACTACATGTATACTACAACAACATGAATACTACAACAACATGAATACTACAACAACATGTATACTACAACAACATGAATACTACAACAACATGAATACTACAACAACATGTATACTACAACAACATGAATACTACAACAACATGAATACTACAACAACAACAACATGAATACTACAACAACATGAATACTACAACAACATGAATACTACAACAACATGAATACTACAACAACAACAACATGAATACTACAACAACATGAATACAACAACAACAACAACATGAATACTACAACAACAACAACAACATGAATACTACAACAACAACAACATGAATACTACAACATGAATACTACTACAACAACATGAATACAACAACAACATGTATACTACAACAACAACAACATGAATAATACAACAACAACAGCATGTATACTACAACAACATGAATACTACAACAACATGTATACTACAACAACATGAATACTACAACAACATGAATACTACAACAACATGAATACTACAACAACATGAATACTACAACAACATGAATACTACAACAACAACAACATGTATACTACAACAACATGTATACTACAACAACATGAATACTACAACAACATGTATACTACAACATGAATACTACAACAACAACAACATGTATACTACAACAACATGTATACTACAACAACATGAATACTACAACAACATGTATACTACAACAACATGTATACTACAACATGTATACTACAACAACATGTATACTACAACATGAATACTACAACATGTATACTACAACAACATGTATACTACAACATGAATACTACAACATGTATACTACTACAACATGTATACTACAACAACATGTATACTACAACAACATGTATACTACAACATGTATACTACAACATGTATACTACAACAACATGTATACTACAACATGTATACTACTACAACATGTATACTACTACAACATGTATACTACAACAACATGTATACTACAACAACATGTATACTACAACATGAATACTACAACAACAACATGAATACTACAACAACATGTATACTACAACAACATGTATACTACAACAACATGAATACTACAACATGAATACTACAACATGTATACTACAACAACATGTATACTACAACAACATGTATACTACAACAACATGTATACTACAACAACATGTATACTACAACAACATGAATACTACAACAACATGTATACTACAACAACATGTATACTACAACATGAATACTACAACAACAACATGAATACTACAACAACAACATGAATACTACAACAACATGTATACTACAACAACATGTATACTACAACATGAATACTACAACAACAACAACATGAATACTACAACAACAACATAAATACTACAACATGTATACTACAACAACATGTATACTACAACAACATGAATACTACAACAACAACATGAATACTACAACAACATGAATACTACAACAACATGAATACTACAACAACATGTATACTACAACAACAACAA
The DNA here is from genome assembly GCF_045791955.1 of Oncorhynchus clarkii lewisi. Taxonomy (NCBI): domain Eukaryota; kingdom Metazoa; phylum Chordata; class Actinopteri; order Salmoniformes; family Salmonidae; genus Oncorhynchus; species Oncorhynchus clarkii. Next base: position 46,258,459 of record NC_092170.1, read on the forward strand.
CATGTATACTACAACAACATGAATACTACTACAACATGAAAACTACAACAACAACAACATGAATACTACAACAACATGAATACTACAACAACATGTATACTACAACAACATGTATACTACAACAACATGTATACTACACCAACAACAACATGTATACTACAACAACATGAATACTACAACAACATGTATACTACAACAACAACAACATGTATACTACAACAACATGTATACTACTACAACATGAATACTACAACAACAACAACATGTATACAACAACAACATGTATACTACAACAACATGAATACTACAACAACATGTATACTACAACAACATGAATACTACAACAACATGTATACTACAACAACATGTATACTACAACATGAATACTACAACAACAACAACATGAATACTACAACAACATGTATACTACAACAACATGTATACTACAACATGAATACTACAACATGAATACTACAACAACATGTATACTACAACATGAATACTACAACAACATGAATACTACAACAACATGTATACTACAACAACATGTATACTACAACATGAATACTACAACAACATGAATACTACAACAACATGTATACTACAACAACATGTATACAACAACAGCATGAATACTACAACATGAATACTACAACATGAATACTACAACAACAACATGAATACTACAACAACATGTATACTACAACAACATGTATACTACAACAACATGTATACTACAACAACATGTATACTACAACATGAATACTACAACAACAACATGAATACTACAACAACATGTATACTACAACATGAATACTACAACAACAACATGAATACTACAACAACAACATGAATACTACAACAACATGTATACAACAACAACATGAATACTACAACAACATGTATACTACAACAACATGAATACTACAACAACATGAATACTACAACAACATGAACAACAACATACTACTGTATACAACAACAACACAACAACAACATGAATACTACAACAACAACATGAATACTACAACAACATGTATACAACAACAACATGAATACTACAACAACATGTATACTACAACAACATGAATACTACAACAACAACATGAATACTACAACAACATGAATACTACAACAACATGAATACTACAACAACAACAACATGAATACTACTACAACAACATGAATACTACAACATGAATACTACAACAACATGAATACTACAACAACATGTATACTACAACAACATGTATACTACAACAACATGTATACTACACCAACAACAACATGTATACTACAACAACATGTATACTACAACAACATGAATACTACAACAACATGTATACTACAACAACAACAACATGTATACTACAACAACATGTATACTACTACAACATGAATACTACAACAACAACAACATGTATACAACAACAACATGTATACTACAACAACATGAATACTACAACAACATGTATACTACAACAACATGAATACTACAACAACATGTATACTACAACAACATGTATACTACAACAACAACAACATGTATACTACAACAACATGAATACTGCAACATGAATACTACAACAACAACAACATGTATACTACAACAACATGAATACTACAACAACATGTATACTACAACAACATGTATACTACAACATGAATACTACAACAACATGTATACTACAGCATGAATACTACAACAACATGTATACTACAACAACATGTATACTACAACATGAATACTACAACAACATGAATACTACAACAACATGTATACTACAACAACATGTATACTACAACATGAATACTACAACAACATGAATACTACAACAACATGTATACTACAAGAACATGTATACTACAACATGAATACAACAACAGCATGAATACTACAACAACAACATGAACACTACAACATATAAACAACAACAACATGTATACAACAACAGCATGAATACTACAACAACATTAATAGCACAACATGAATACTACAACAACATGAATACTACAACAACATGAATACTACTACAACAACAACATGTATACTACAACAACATGAATACTACAACAAAAACATGTATACTACAACAACATGAATACTACAACAACATGAATACTACAACAACATGAATACTACAACAACATGAATACAACAACATGTATACTACAACAACATGTATACTACAACAACATGAATACTACAACAACATGAATACAACAACATGTATACTACAACAACATGAATACTACAACATGAATACTACAACAACAACATGAATACTACAACAACATGAATACTACAACAACAACATGAATACTACAACAACAACATGAATACTACAACAACATGAATACTACAACAACATGAATACTACAACAACATGAATACTACAACAACAACATGAATACTACAACAACAACATGAATACTACAACAACATGAATACTACAGCAACATGAATACAACAACAACATGTATACTACAACAACATGAATACTACAACAACATGAATACAACAACAACATGTATACTACAACAACATGAATACTACAACAACATGTATACTACAACAACAACAACATGTATACTACAACAACATGTATACTACTACAACATGAATACTACAACAACAACAACATGTATACAACAACAACATGTATACTACAACAACATGAATACTACAACAACATGTATACTACAACAACATGTATACTACAACAACATGAATACTACAACATGAATACTACAACATGAATACTACAACAACAACAACATGTATACAACAACAACATGTATACTACAACAACATGTATACTACAACAACATGTATACTACAACAACATGAATACTACAACAACATGTATACTACAACAACATGTATACTACAACAACATGAATACTACAACAACATGAATACTACAACAACATGTATACTACAACAACATGAATACTACAACAACATGTATACTACAACAACATGTATACTACAACAACAACAACATGAATACTACAACAACATGTATACTACAACAACATGTATACTACAACAACAACATGAATACTACAACAACATGTATACTACAACAACATGTATACAACAACAACATGTATACTACAACAACATGAATACTACAACAACAACAACATGTATACTACAACAACATGAATACTACAACAACATGTATACTACAACAACATGTATACTACAACAACATGAATACTACAACAACAACAACATGTATACTACAACAACATGTATACTACAACAACATGAATACTACAACAACATGAGGACACTGTACCATAGTTCTACTAAAGGACACTGAGGACACTGTACCATAGTTCTATTAAAGGACACTTTACCATAGTTAAACTCAAGGACACTGTACCATAGTTCTACTGAAGGACACTGAGGACACTGGACCATAGTTATATTAAAGGACACTAAGGACACTGTACCATCGTTCTACTAAAGGACACTGAGGACACTGTACCATAGTTATATTAAAGAACACTAAGGACACTTTACCATAGTTCCACTAAAGGACACGGAGGACACTGTACCATAGCTTTATTAAAGGACACTAAGGACACTGTACTATAGTTCTACTAAAGTCAACCATTTTAGCTCTGTTCTTTCCCCCACAGAAAACACCCACCATCCATCGCTAAATGGAATTTTTCGATCCATAATGTAAACGTACAGGGCATTACAGTTTCAGTTAGCAGGAAGAGAGCAGTGCCCCTGACTGTAGCTGGAAGCCCTTTGCATAATGGATCAATGTCTTGGGCTCTGAGCCACATACACAAACAGGATTAGCTTCATACCAACACAACGCTACACCCACACACACAAATGCAGGCATGCACACACACACATACGCACACACACATGCACACGTCCTTAACATGTTACTGCAATGTTCTTAAACTTGACCCACGCTCCTTGCATGCCATTGATTTGCAAAGCAGTGATGTGATGATCCCAGAAATCCATGTCATAGGTTTATTCATACTAGCTTTAACATTAAATATGTACCTCTGAACAAGCAGTGAAAGCCTCATAGAAGACTAGTCACACACAGTCAAACAACACAACACCTGACTGCTCGCTGCTTTACATTGACTTCTATCCATCCATCCACCCATACATCCATCCATCCATCCCCACATCTATCCATCCACCATTGATCCATCCCCACATCCATCCATCCATCCCCACATCCATCCATCCGTCCCCACATCCATCCATCCATCCATCCCCACATCCATCCATCCATCCCCACATCCATCCATCCATCCATCCCCACATCTATCCATCCACCATTGATCCATCCCCACATCCATCCATCCATCCCCACATCCATCCATCCCCACATCCATCCATCCCCACATCCATCCATCCACCATTGATCCATCCCCCACATCCATCCATCCCATCCTCACATCCATCCATCCCCACATCCATCCATCCACAATTGATCCATCCCCCACATCCATCCACCCATACATCCATCCATCCATCCCCACATCCATCCATCCCCACACTCATCCCCCACATCCATCCACCCCCCACATCCATCCATCCACCATTGATCCATCCCCAACATCCATCCATCCCATCCCCACATCCATCCATCCCCACATCCATCCATCCCCACATCCATCTATCCACAATTGATCCATCCCCCACATCCATCCACCCATACATCCATCCATCCACCAATCCACACATCCATCCATCCCCCACATCCATCCACCCATACATCCATCCATCCATCCATCCCCACATTCATCCATCCCCACATTCATCCCCCACATCCATCCACCCCCCACATCCAACCATCCATCCCCCACATCCATCCATCCCCCACATCCATCCATCCCCTACATCCATCCATCCCCCACATCCACCCATCTATCCCCACATCCATCCACCCATCCATCCCCAAATCCATCCATCCCCAAAATCCATCCATCCCCAACATCCATCCATCCATCCCCACATCCATCCATCCCCCACATCATCCATCCATCCCCCACATCCATCCATCCATCCATCCCCAACGTCCATCCATCCCCACATCCATCCATCCATCCCCCACATCCATCCATCCATCTCCATCCATCCCCCACATCCATCCCCATCATCCTTCAATCCCCATCTATCCCCCAACCATCCATCCATACCCCATCCCCAAAAATCTATCCCCCATCCATCCATCCCCCCAACCATCCAACATCCATCCCCCCACCCATCCATCCATCCATCCATATATCCCACCCACCCATCAATCCATCCATATCCCAAACATCCATCCCTCCATATCCCATCCATCCATCCATATCCCATCTATCCATATCTCATCCATCCATCCATATCCCTCCCATCCATCCATATCCCATCCATCCATATCCCTCCCATCCATCCATATCCCATCTATCCATCCATATCCCATCTATCCATATCCCATCTATCCATCCATATCCCATCCATCCATATCCCATCTATCCATCCATATCCCATCTATCCATATCCCATCTATCCATCCATATCCCATCCATCCATATCCCATCCATCCATCCATATCCCATCCATCCATCCATATCCCATCCATCCATCCATCCATATCCCATCCATCCATCCATATCCCATCCATCCATCCATATCCCATCCATCCATCCATATCCCATCCATCCATCCATCCATATCCCATCCATCCATCCATATCCCATCCATCCATCCACATCCCATCCATCCATCCATATCCCATCCATCCATCCATCCATATCCCATCCATCCATCCATATCCCATCCATCCATCCATCCATATCCCATCCATCCATCCATCCATATCCCATCCATCCATCCATCCATATCCCATCCATCCATCCATATCCCATCCATCCATATCCCATCCATCCATCCATATCCCATCCATCCCTCCATCCATCCATCCATGTCCCATCCATCCATCCATATCCCACCCATCCATCCATCCATATCCCACCCATGTCACACCCATCCATATCCCACCCATCCACCCATTTCCCACCCATCCATCCATATCCCATCCAGAAATCCCCTTTTTTCAACATGATAAATCCTCACCTGTAAATACATCACTTCCCAAGAACATGAGGCGATTGTCATAACGGATCAGTATTGTTTTCAGTAAGTGGTTTCCACTGGTCGGTAGTTTGACTATGACAGAGGAGCTATCAGCCATGGTTTGCGTCCCAAATTGCACCCTATTCCCTATATAGTGCACTACGTTTGACTAGGGCCCTGGAATAGGGCACTTGGGTTTTGACGATGACCCATAGGGCTCTGGTCAAAAGTAGTGGACTATGCACAACAGTACATAGGGAATAGGGGCCATTTGAGACAGGAAGAACAGGTTCTAAGGTATGATGCTGAAAACAGTTGTAGGGTTGGGGGCGGGGCATGTTGGCGGCTTAATATCCATATAATTCATCAAATTGCTTGCTTTAATCCAGGGTTTACGGACACAGCAAACTCTGCTTTCGCAAACACACTGCAGCTTTATAGGAGAATACTGCGTAGTGTTTATGACCTCTATATCCACATAGAGAAACAAGTCTATAGGACGTGATGGTTTACCCATTGAATGGTCCTTTTTTTTCACAATTAAAGTTCCCACAGTCAAAAAAATAAACAGACACTTAATTGGTTAGACATCTTTCAATGATCAATCACTCACCAGTGCATTATAATGAAAGAATACTTCAAAATGAGTTGAGAATGATAATGTCTTCACTATGTGTAATTACTGTTCTGGTGGATCCTTCAGACCAGATGTGGAAACATCAAGCCAAGTAGGATCTGCTATAGATATTATGCTCAGATGGTGTCTAAGTAGGATATGCTATAGCTATTCAGATGGTGTCTAAGTAGCATAGGCTACCATTCCGTTCAGATGGCGTCTAAGTAGGATCTGCTGTAGATATTGAGTTCAGATGGTGTCTAAGTAGGATGGCGCTGCCATTCTATTCAGATGGTGTCTAAGTAGGATCTGCTATAGCTATTCAGATGGTGTCTAAGTAGCATAGGCTACCATTCCGTTCAGATGGCGTCTAAGTAGGATCTGCTGTAGATATTGAGTTCAGATGGTGTCTAAGTAGGATGGCGCTGCCATTCTATTCAGATGGTGTCTAAGTAGGATCTGCTATAGATATTGAGTTCAGATGGTGTCTAAGTAGGATCTGCTATAGATACTGAGTTCAGATGGTGTCTAAGTAGGAAGCTACAGCTATTCTGTTCAGATGGTATCTAAGTAGGATAGGCTGCCATTCCGTTCAGATGGTGTCAAGGTGGGATCTCCTATAGCTATTCCATTCAGATGGTGTCTAAGTAGGATCTGCTATAACTATTCCATTCAGATGGTGTCTAAGTAGGATCTGCTATAGCTATTCCATTCAGATGGTGTCTAAGTAGGATCTGCTATAGCTATTCCATTCAGATGGTGTCTAAGTAGGATCTGCTATAGCCATTCCATTCAAATAAGTAGGATATGCTGCCATTCCATTCAATTGGTGTCTAAGTTGTATCTGCTATAGCTATTCTGTTCAGAGGGTGTCTAAGTAGGATCTGCTGCCATTCAGGTGGTGCTAAGTAGGATCTGCTATAGCTATTCCGTTCAGATAAGTAGGATATGCTGCCATTCCATGCAGATGGTGTCTAAGTAGGATCTGCTATAGCTATTCCATTCAGATAAGTAGGATATGCTGCCATTCCATGCAGATGGTGTCTAAGTAGGATTTTCTGCCATTCCATTCAGATGGTGTCTAAGTAGGATCTGCTATAGCTACTCCGTTCAGATAAGTAGGATACGCTGCCATTCTATTCAGATGGTGTCTAAGTAGGATCTGCTGCTATTCCATTCAGATGGTGTCTAAGTAGAAGTAGGTTCATGTTGATAACCCAACGGTTATTGAACACAACACACAAAGAAACCTCCCGTCGTGTTTGGTAGGCTATCTAACTACCTGGGAGGTTTCGTGCTGTGTGATCACCTGAGATAATAAGAACTGCGTGTCGTCATGATGTTGTATGGACATGTTTATGACGGTCGGAGCCTTTAACAGCGCTATCGCCATCTGCCTGTTATCACCGTCACTTCACTTCATGTAGCCTACTGACACGGAATTATTCAACAACCAGATCCATTCGAAATCTAGTTGGAAAATAACCTATTCTTTGGATTGCAAATATGTGAACGGATTTTTTTCTAGGCTACTAACAATAATATGTATTTGTTGACATGCTAATTTAAACCCCATTATGCTAAATATTTTTATTGAAAAGAATACAACTATCCATCGAGAAAACATTATGCCGTTCAAATCAAGAATGTTAAATGTATTTCAAGTGCTTACCTTGTATATTGACAGCCAGAAGGACTATCAAAACAGTCGCCAACATCGCCATGGCGCTTCCAACTCTCCGGACCTCTGTGATAGCTTCCCCTGAATGGATGGAATATGTTCAGTCCAGATGATTTAGACCAGGCATGCAACTCGAGCGCAAATTCCAGTCTGTCCGTTGGTTGGGAATACGCCGTTACCTTGAGACCCGAAGTCGATGTGGAACTACTTTCAAACTAATGAATTAATGCGAGCCGACTTGACTGACTAGTTATCTATCCCTACGTTCAGTAGCTCTGAACTACGCAACTCGAAACGGTGAACGGTAGACTGATGAGTAGATCTCCCGCGAGCTGGAAAGATATCCACGGCGCAATTTACGCACAACCGAACAACCGAGACGATACGTTCTTATCGGAGTTAGGTGACTGAACGGGGGAATATGAATCGTCCAAATAGAGGTTTATATTGTGGTGAAATCAGGCAGCAGGCTATCCTCAGTCTACCTTGAATCTCGTGTTTCACCCAGTGCTGCAGTTCGCCACTGCCTACCCCCCCTCTAGTATTCTGGAATAGAGGCGAGGGGGCGGGAGGTGCTCGACGTCTCAATGACAAGTTCCAGAAAATACAACGGATAGTTGTTCTGAATTATTTGCGTCCTTAGCTGCAGATGATATCCAATAGAGGGCAGTTCTGCAACGATTTTCTTTATTTGTTTTGAACGAAACAATAGCTGAAGTTCCCTCTTTCTCCCGGCAATGGAATCAGGAGATATAGTTATTTTTTCTCCCTCAGTTGACTCAGTAGAAAGAGCTGACTTTTATCCGTTAGTTCATTCGATCAATACTTGTCATTAAATAACCAAAGCTCTTTTCATGAAATAGCCTGCAATCCCGGTATGCGGATTTTCCCACAAAGACGCCACAACCTGAACTGGCACAATGTATCTGACAAGCTCTGAACACAGATCCAAATCGGTGACGTTAGACGAGGAGGGGCTAGGAATGTCATGAAAACGCATCAGGCAGCAACAGCCAGAAGTAGACTACTTTAGCACCAAACTAAAAAAGTTTACCTATTAGCACGTATATGTAGGCCTATTTCTATATCTCGGTATCTTATTTCCTATTTCTATATCTCAGTATCTTATTTCCTATTTCTTTATCTCAGTATCTTATTTCCTATTTCTATATCTCAATATATTATTTCCTATTTCTATATCTCGGTATCTTATTTCCCATTTCTATATCTTGGTATCCTATTTCCTTTATCTCAGTATCTAATTTCCTATTTCTATATCCGGGTATCTTATTTCCCATTTCTATATCTTGGTATCCTATTTCCTTTATCTCAGTATCTAATTTCCTATTTCTATATCCGGGTATCTTATTTCCTATTTCTATATCTCAGTATATTATTTAATATTTCTATATCTCAGTATCTCATTTCCTATTTTTATATCTCAGTATCTTATTTTCGATGTTTATATCTCAGTATCTTATTTCCTATTTCTATATCTCAGTGTCTTATTTGCCATTACCCAACGTGACAGGATCATTCTGTTTGATTCTGAAAATGTATGAATAAAAAATTAATAAATAACACAGTGTGTTTATTATCTGGATAATTGTAGCTACCTCGATACCTTTCAGTTTTGACACAACCCCTACCTGAACCTTCCCAGAGCAGGGCAGAGTGGAACAAACAAACTATTTACCTATTCCATGACATGCAGGTACATTCTAAGTAGTTATCAACATAGAAACAATTATCTTATTACTCTTTATTATTATTATTATCTTTATTATTATTATTATTATTATTATTGCATGTATACTTCCTACTGTAGTTTTAACATTTAATTGTCAAATGGCATAATTAATAAAGTTAACTTACCGGAGCAACAAACAAATGTTTGGCGGACAAAAAAAAACATGACTGTACTGATGTGACGATGCCTAAAAAACATGACTGTCTCTTCTGTTTCCGGTAATGATCAACAAACCCGATGACCTCTCTACATAACTCAGAATTCATGAATTAAAGGTGTTTTTAATTGTAGAATAACAAGACTGGTTCTTAAGTGCAGGTCAGATAATTTGATCATGGACTCTGAGACCAGATCTGGGACAAAGACAAGTTACCCAAGTCACAGTGTGTAGGGTTTCTTCAACACGGGAACAAATGGCACAATTAATAGTAGCCTATATTCAGTACATTCCTGTGGTGTAATATTGTTTGTTTTGTATGCTGAGAAACATAAAGGTCTCACCTTCCCTGTACCAAAATAGACTTAACCCTGACACTGCTGAACAATTAGATGAGGAGTCAAGGTGAAATACTTCCCTCTTGTGGACAACACCTCCTTGGATGATTGAGGATCTTCCATCAGGAGATTTCCACTTGTCAAGCCAGTCACTCAATTCGCCCATGTCAGCTAACTTGGCCAGGTAAGGTAGTCTAGCCAGCTATCTAACCCTTATAGCCTAATCACCACATTAACTAAACTGGGCATGTGCTCAGGGCTCGTTTACCGCACGGGCATGAAAGGCCCCCAACCCCCAAAAAATATATAGATTCATATTTGGTTGGGTCCCCCAATATAGCATATGAACACTTAACAAGAAATGTTAAAATGTGTAGAATAGCATAACATTAGCTTTAAAACTAAAACTGATTAGAATTTTGGAGATCATTACAGACTAAATGACGTTCTTTTCATCATCGCTGTGCAAACAAGGCTGATTTCCGCGACACTTTCACTGTTTAAACAACTTTTCTTTAGCTAATAAAATGAAAGCATTAATTTGAACTACTTGTGGGTAGCTTGTTAACATAGTGATATGAAATCCATGTCTTTGACATTGCTACGTTTCGTAAATGGCAAAGGAAACAGGAAACGTGTAATCTACTTGACACATTAAAGTTACTTACTTTACAGATCAGGAAGTCAGCTAATTTCCACTCCATTCATATGCAAATCTGTTTGATTCATACACTGAAGAGTCTGGCTGCCATGTTGTTATTTAAACCTTCCCTTCCCTTATCTACACTGAAATATTATCATTTCAGCGATCCTCTAGTATTCATTCTCGAAAGCTCACTGTCACGCCCTGGTCTTTATATTTTGTGTTTTCGTTATTATTTTGGTCAGGCCAGGGTGTGACATGGGTTTATTTATGTGGTGTGTTTTGTCTTGTTTTTTTTTGTTGTTGTAGGTATTGGGATTGTGGCTTAGTGGGGTTATCTAGAATAGTCTATGGCTGTCTGAATAGGTTCTCAATCAGAGGCAGGTGATTATCGTTGTCTCTGATTGGGAACCATATTTAGGCAGCCATATTCTTGGAGTGTTTGGTGGGTGATTGTTCCTGTCTCTGTGTTTGTTGTCACCAGATAGGCTGTTTAGGTTTTCACGTTACCTTTGTTGTTTTTGTATGGTTTGTGTTTTTCGGTTATTAAACATGCATCAAAATTACCACGCTGCATTTTGGTCCGATCCTTGATACACCTCGTCGTCAGAGGAGGAGATAGTAGAAAACCGTAACACTCACGTACACTACCGGTCAACAGTTTTACAACACCTACTCATTCCTGGGTTGTTCTTTATTTTTATTATTTTCTACATTGTATAATAATAGTGAAGACATCAAAACTGTGAAATAACACATATGGAATCATGTAATAACCAATTTTTTTTTAAACAAATCTAAATATATTATGTATTTGAGATTCTTCAAATAGCCACATTTTTCCTTGATGACAGCTGTGCACACTCTTGGTATTCTCTCAACAAGCTTCATGAGGTAGTCACCTGGAATGCATTTCAATTAATAGGTGCCTTGTTAAAAGTTAATTTGTGGAATTTCTTTCCTTCTTAATGCAATTGAGCCAATCAGTTGTGTTGTGACAAGGTAGGGGTGGTATACAGAAGATAGCCCTATTTGGTAAAAGACCAAGTCCATATTATGGCAAGAACAGCTCAAATAGGCAGAGAAACAACAGTCCATCATTACTTTAAGACGTGAAGGTCAGTCAATACGGACATTTCAAAAACGTTGAAAGTTTCTTCAATTGCAGTTGCAAAAACCATCAAGCACTATGATGAAACTGGCTCTCATGAGGACCGCCAGAGGAAAGGAAGACCCAGAGGTACCTCTGCTGCAGAGAATAAGTTCATTACAGTTACCAGCCCCAGAAATTGCAACCCAAATAAATGCTTCACAGAGATCAAGTAACTGACACATCTCAACATCAACTGTTCAGAGGAGACTGTGTGAATCAGGCCTTCATGGTCAAATTGCTGCAAAGAAACCCCTACTAAAGGACACAAATAATAAGAAGAGACTTGCTTTTGCCAAGAAACACAAGCAATGGACATTAGACTGGTGGAAATGTATCCTTTGGTTTGGAGTCCAAATGTTTGATTTTTGGTTACAAACACAGCATCTTTGTGAGACGTGGTGTGGGTGAACAGATGATCTCTGCATGTGTATTTCCCACAGTAAAGCATGGAGGAGGAGGTGTTCTGGTGTGGGGGTACTTTGCTGTTGACACTGTCTGTGATTTATTTAGAATTCAGGGCACACTTAACCAGCATTGCAACCACAACATTCTGCAGCGATATGCCATCCCATCTGGTTTGGGCTTGGTGGGATAATCACTTGTTTTTCAACAGGACAATGACCCAACACACCTCCAGGCTGTTTACTGGCTATTTTACCAAGGAGAGTGATTGAGTGTTGCATCAGATGACCTGGCCTCCACAATCCCCCGACCTCAACTTAATTGAGATGGTTTGGGATGAGTCGGACCGCAGAGTGAAGGAAATGCAGCCAACAAGTGCTAAGCAAATGTGGGAACTCTTTCAAGACGGTTGGAAAAGCATTCCAGGTGAAGCTGGTTGGGAGAATGCCAAGAGTGTGTAAAGCTGTCATCAAGGCAAAGGGTGGCTATTTGAGGTAAATATATATATATATATATATATTTGAATGTGTTTAACAGTTTTTTGGTTACTACATGAGTCCATATGTGTTATTTCAAAGTTTTGATGTCTTCACTAATATTCTATGTAGAAAATTGTAAAAATAAAGAATAACCCTGGAATTAGTAGGTGTTCTAAAAGTTTTGACCGGTAGTGTGTATCTATTGTAGGTCCTAGGACACAACAATGAATAATGTGGAACACCTAGGTCCTGGAGAACAGGAGCAGAGGTAAAGGGAACAGGGTTGGAGACAGAGATGTAAACAAGCAATCACACAGGTTACACTTTACTGGGAGAAAAGTTGATGGATGAGTGTTATAAAATAAATGAACAGTGGGCAAACCATTTTACCTGGTCAAAAACCTCCACGTGTGTTGTCTTCGAAGGCGTTCTTTCCCCACATCACCTGGGGTTTCAGTCATCTGAAAGTACATTACACGCAAATAGCAAGACAAACATCAACACTAATAAACAAACAACAACACTAATAGACAACAAAACTAACAGACAGCAATACTAATAGACAACAACACTAATAGACAAACAACACTAATAGACAAACAATAACACTAATAGACAACAACACTAATAGACAAACAACACTAATAGACAACAACAACACTAATAGACAAACAACAACACTAATAGACAACAACACTAATAGACAAACAACAACTAACAGACAGCAATACGAATAGACAACAACACTAATAGACAAACAACACTAATAGACAAACAACAAAACTAACAGACAGCAATACTAATAGACAACAACACTAATAGACAAACAACACTAATAGACAACAACAACACTAATAGACAAACAACAACACTAATAGACAAACAACAACACTAATAGACAAACAACAAAACTAACAGACAGCAATACTAATAGACAACAACACTAATAGACAAACAACACTAATAGACAACAACAACACTAATAGACAAACAACAACACTAATAGACAACAAAACTAACAGACAGCAATACTAATAGACAACAACACTAACAGACAGCAATACTAATAGACAACAACACTAATAGACAAACAACACTAATAGACAAACAATAACACTAATAGACAACAACACTAATAGACAAACAACACTAATAGACAACAACAACACTAATAGACAAACAACAACACTAATAGACAACAACACTAATAGACAAACAACAAAACTAACAGACAGCAAAACGAATAGACAACAACACTAATAGACAAACAACACTAATAGACAAACAACAAAACTAACAGACAGCAATACTAATAGACAACAACACTAATAGACAAACAACACTAATAGACAACAACAACACTAATAGACAAACAACAACACTAATAGACAAACAACAACACTAATAGACAAACAACAAAACTAACAGACAGCAATACTAATAGACAACAACACTAATAGACAAACAACACTAATAGACAACAACAACACTAA
>NC_092170.1:46640888-46787809 GCF_045791955.1 Oncorhynchus clarkii lewisi
AAAGAAAAGCATAAAATTGGTCAGAATTTCAGTGTAGACAATGTTAATGTTGTAAATGACTATTGTAGCTGGAAATGGCAGATTTTTTTATGGAATATCTACATAGGCGTACAGAGGCCCATTATCAGCAACCATCACTCCTGTGTTCCAATGGCAGGTTGTGTTAGCTAATCCAAGTTTATCATTTTAAAGGACTATCTGATTATTAGAAAACCCTTTTTTGCAATTATGTTAGCATAGCTGAAAACTGTTGTCCTGATTAAAGAAGCAATAAAACTGGCCTTCTTTAGACTAGTTGAGTATCTGGAGCATCAGCATTTGTGGGTTAGATTACAGGCTCAAAATGGCCAGAAACAAAGACCTTTCTTCTGAAACTCTTCAGTCTATTCTTGTTCTCAGAAATGAAGGCTATTTCATGTGAGAAATTGGCAAGAAACTGAAGATCTTGTACAACGCTGTGTACTACTTCCTTCACAAAACAACGCAAACTGGCTCTAACCAGAATAGAAAGAGTGGGAGGTGCACAACTGAGCAAGAGGGCCAGTACATTAGTGTCTAGTTTGAGAACCAGACGTCTCACAAGTCCTCAACTGGCAGCTTCATGAAATAGTACCCGCAAAACACTAGTCGCAACGTAAACAGTGAAGAGGTGACTCCGGGATGCTGACCTTCTAGGCAGAGTTCTTCTGTCTAGCGTCTGTGTTCTTTTGCCCATCTTTTGCATATCTCAGATTGGCCAATAAAAAGAAAATATTTTTTATTGGCCAGTCTGAGATGCGGCTTTTTCTTTGCTCCTCTGCCTAGAAGGTCAGCATCCCGGAGTCACCTCTTTACTGTTGATGTTGAGACTGGTGTTTTGCGGGTCTAGCGAAATGCTTGTGTTTCTAGCTCCAACAGTACAGTAATATCTAACTAATTGTTTGTGTTCCTAGCTCCAACAGAGCAGTAATATCTAGCTAAATGCTTGTGTTCCTAGCTCCAACAGTGCAGTAATATCTAACTAAATGCTTGTGTTCCTAGCTCCAACAGCGCAGTAATATCTAACTAAATGCTTGTGTTCCTAGCTCCAACAGTGCAGTAATATCTTACTAAATGCTTGTGTTCCTAGCTCCAACAGTGCAATAATATCTAACTAAATGCTTGTGTTCCTAGCTCCAACAGTAATATCTAACTAAATGCTTGTGTTTATAGCTCCAACAGTAATACCTAACTAAATGCTTGTGTTTATAGCTCAAACAGTGCAGTAGTATCTAACTAAATGCTTGTGTTCCTAGCTCCAACAGTACAGTAGTATCTAACTAAATAACTGTGTTTCTAGCTCCAACAGTACAGTAGTATCTAAATAAATGATTGTGTTCCTAGCTCCAACAGTATAGTAATATCTAACTAAATGATTGTGTTCCTAGCTCCAACAGTATAGTAATATCTAACTAAATGATTGTGTTTCTAGCTCCAACAGTACAGTAGTATCTAAATAAATGATTGTGTTCCTAGCTCCAACAGTATAGTAATATCTAACTAAATGATTGTGTTCCTAGCTCCAACAGTATAGTAATATCTAACTAAATGATTGTGTTTCTAGCTCCAACAGTGCAGTAATATCTAACTAAATGCTTGTGTTCCTAGCTCCAACAGTGCAGTAATATCTAACTAAATGCTTGTGTTCCTAGCTCCAACAGTAATATCTAACTAAATGCTTGTGTTCCTAACTCCAACAGTAATATCTAACTAAATGATTGTGTTCCTAACTCCAACAGTGCAGTCATATCTAACTAAATGCTTTTGTTCCTAACTCCAACAGTAGTATCTAACTAAATGATTGTGTTCCTAGCTCCAACAGTACTATCTAACTAAATGATTGTGTTCCTAGCTCCAACAGTAATATCTAACTAAATGCTTGTGCTTCTAGCTCCAGCAGTGCAGTAGTATCTAACTAAATGCTTGTGTTTCTAGCTCCAACAGTGCAGTAATATCTAACTAAATGCTTGTGTTCCTAGCTCCAACAGTGCAGTAGTATCTAACTAAATGCTTGTGTTTATAGCTCAAACAGTGCAGTAGTATCTAACTAAATGCTTGTGTTTCTAGCTCCAACAGTGCAGTAGTATCTAACTAAATGCTTGTGTTCCTAGCTCCAACAGTGCAGTAGTATCTAACTAAATGCTTGTGTTCCTAGCTCCAACAGTATAGTAATATCTAACTAAATGATTGTGTTCCTAGCTCCAACAGTATAGTAATATCTAACTAAATGATTGTGTTTCTAGCTCCAACAGTACAGTAGTATCTAAATAAATGATTGTGTTCCTAGCTCCAACAGTATAGTAATATCTAACTAAATGATTGTGTTCCTAGCTCCAACAGTATAGTAATATCTAACTAAATGATTGTGTTTCTAGCTCCAACAGTGCAGTAATATCTAACTAAATGCTTGTGTTCCTAGCTCCAACAGTGCAATAATATCTAACTAAATGCTTGTGTTCCTAGCTCCAACAGTAATATCTAACTAAATGCTTGTGTTTATAGCTCCAACAGTAATACCTAACTAAATGCTTGTGTTTATAGCTCAAACAGTGCAGTAGTATCTAACTAAATGCTTGTGTTCCTAGCTCCAACAGTACAGTAGTATCTAACTAAATAACTGTGTTTCTAGCTCCAACAGTACAGTAGTATCTAAATAAATGATTGTGTTCCTAGCTCCAACAGTATAGTAATATCTAACTAAATGATTGTGTTCCTAGCTCCAACAGTATAGTAATATCTAACTAAATGATTGTGTTTCTAGCTCCAACAGTACAGTAGTATCTAAATAAATGATTGTGTTCCTAGCTCCAACAGTATAGTAATATCTAACTAAATGATTGTGTTCCTAGCTCCAACAGTATAGTAATATCTAACTAAATGATTGTGTTTCTAGCTCCAACAGTGCAGTAATATCTAACTAAATGCTTGTGTTCCTAGCTCCAACAGTGCAGTAATATCTAACTAAATGCTTGTGTTCCTAGCTCCAACAGTAATATCTAACTAAATGCTTGTGTTCCTAACTCCAACAGTAATATCTAACTAAATGATTGTGTTCCTAACTCCAACAGTGCAGTCATATCTAACTAAATGCTTTTGTTCCTAACTCCAACAGTAGTATCTAACTAAATGATTGTGTTCCTAGCTCCAACAGTACTATCTAACTAAATGATTGTGTTCCTAGCTCCAACAGTAATATCTAACTAAATGCTTGTGCTTCTAGCTCCAGCAGTGCAGTAGTATCTAACTAAATGCTTGTGTTTCTAGCTCCAACAGTGCAGTAATATCTAACTAAATGCTTGTGTTCCTAGCTCCAACAGTGCAGTAGTATCTAACTAAATGCTTGTGTTTATAGCTCAAACAGTGCAGTAGTATCTAACTAAATGCTTGTGTTTCTAGCTCCAACAGTGCAGTAGTATCTAACTAAATGCTTGTGTTCCTAGCTCCAACAGTGCAGTAGTATCTAACTAAATGCTTGTGTTCCTAGCTCCAACAGTATAGTAATATCTAACTAAATGATTGTGTTCCTAGCTCCAACAGTATAGTAATATCTAACTAAATGATTGTGTTTCTAGCTCCAACAGTACAGTAGTATCTAAATAAATGATTGTGTTCCTAGCTCCAACAGTATAGTAATATCTAACTAAATGATTGTGTTCCTAGCTCCAACAGTATAGTAATATCTAACTAAATGATTGTGTTTCTAGCTCCAACAGTGCAGTAATATCTAACTAAATGCTTGTGTTCCTAGCTCCAACAGTGCAATAATATCTAACTAAATGCTTGTGTTCCTAGCTCCAACAGTAATATCTAACTAAATGCTTGTGTTTATAGCTCCAACAGTAATACCTAACTAAATGCTTGTGTTTATAGCTCAAACAGTGCAGTAGTATCTAACTAAATGCTTGTGTTCCTAGCTCCAACAGTACAGTAGTATCTAACTAAATAACTGTGTTTCTAGCTCCAACAGTACAGTAGTATCTAAATAAATGATTGTGTTCCTAGCTCCAACAGTATAGTAATATCTAACTAAATGATTGTGTTCCTAGCTCCAACAGTATAGTAATATCTAACTAAATGATTGTGTTTCTAGCTCCAACAGTACAGTAGTATCTAAATAAATGATTGTGTTCCTAGCTCCAACAGTATAGTAATATCTAACTAAATGATTGTGTTCCTAGCTCCAACAGTATAGTAATATCTAACTAAATGATTGTGTTTCTAGCTCCAACAGTGCAGTAATATCTAACTAAATGCTTGTGTTCCTAGCTCCAACAGTGCAGTAATATCTAACTAAATGCTTGTGTTCCTAGCTCCAACAGTAATATCTAACTAAATGCTTGTGTTCCTAACTCCAACAGTAATATCTAACTAAATGATTGTGTTCCTAACTCCAACAGTGCAGTCATATCTAACTAAATGCTTTTGTTCCTAACTCCAACAGTAGTATCTAACTAAATGATTGTGTTCCTAGCTCCAACAGTACTATCTAACTAAATGATTGTGTTCCTAGCTCCAACAGTAATATCTAACTAAATGCTTGTGCTTCTAGCTCCAGCAGTGCAGTAGTATCTAACTAAATGCTTGTGTTTCTAGCTCCAACAGTGCAGTAATATCTAACTAAATGCTTGTGTTCCTAGCTCCAACAGTGCAGTAGTATCTAACTAAATGCTTGTGTTTATAGCTCAAACAGTGCAGTAGTATCTAACTAAATGCTTGTGTTTCTAGCTCCAACAGTGCAGTAGTATCTAACTAAATGCTTGTGTTCCTAGCTCCAACAGTGCAGTAGTATCTAACTAAATGCTTGTGTTCCTAGCTCCAACAGTATAGTAATATCTAACTAAATGATTGTGTTCCTAGCTCCAACAGTATAGTAATATCTAACTAAATGATTGTGTTTCTAGCTCCAACAGTACAGTAGTATCTAAATAAATGATTGTGTTCCTAGCTCCAACAGTATAGTAATATCTAACTAAATGATTGTGTTCCTAGCTCCAACAGTATAGTAATATCTAACTAAATGATTGTGTTTCTAGCTCCAACAGTGCAGTAATATCTAACTAAATGCTTGTGTTCCTAGCTCCAACAGTGCAGTAATATCTAACTAAATGCTTGTGTTCCTAGCTCCAACAGTAATATCTAACTAAATGCTTGTGTTCCTAACTCCAACAGTAATATCTAACTAAATGATTGTGTTCCTAACTCCAACAGTGCAGTCATATCTAACTAAATGCTTTTGTTCCTAACTCCAACAGTAGTATCTAACTAAATGATTGTGTTCCTAGCTCCAACAGTACTATCTAACTAAATGATTGTGTTCCTAGCTCCAACAGTAATATCTAACTAAATGCTTGTGCTTCTAGCTCCAGCAGTGCAGTAGTATCTAACTAAATGCTTGTGTTTCTAGCTCCAACAGTGCAGTAATATCTAACTAAATGCTTGTGTTCCTAGCTCCAACAGTGCAGTAGTATCTAACTAAATGCTTGTGTTTATAGCTCAAACAGTGCAGTAGTATCTAACTAAATGCTTGTGTTTCTAGCTCCAACAGTGCAGTAGTATCTAACTAAATGCTTGTGTTCCTAGCTCCAACAGTGCAGTAGTATCTAACTAAATGCTTGTGTTCCTAGCTCCAACAGTGCAGTAATATCTAACTAAATGCTTGTGTTCCTAGCTCCAACAGTACAGTAGTATCTAACTAAATGCTTGTGTTCCTAGCTCCAACAGTAATATCTAACTAAATGCTTGTGTTCCTAACTCCAACAGAAATATCTAACTAAATGCTTGTGTTTCTAGCTCCAACAGTAATATCTAACTAAATGCTTGTGTTCCTAGCTCCAACAGTAATATCTAACTAAATGCTTGTGTTCCTAGCTCCAACAGTGCAGTAGTATCTAACTAAATGCTTGTGTTTCTAGCTCCAACAGTGCAGTAATATCTAACTAAATGCTTGTGTTTCTAGCTCCAACAGTGCAGTAATATCTAACTAAATGCTTGTGTTTCTAGCTCCAACAGTAATATCTAACTAAATGCTTGTGTTTCTAGCTCCAACAGTAATATCTAACTAAATGCTTGTGTTTCTAGCTCCAACAGTAATATCTAACTAAATGCTTGTGTTTCTAGCTCCAACAGTAATATCTAACTAAATGCTTGTGTTTCTAGCTCCAACAGTGCAGTAATATCTAACTAAATGCTTGTGTTTCTAGCTCCAACAGTGCAGTAATATCTAACAATTCACAACAATACACACAAATCTAAAGTAAAATAATGGAGTTAAGAAATGTAAATATTAGGACGAGCAATGTTGGAGTGGCATTGACTAAATACAGTTGAACAGAAGACAGTATATACATATGAGATGAGCAAAGCACCATATAAACTTTATTAAAGTGACCAGTGATTCCATGTCTATGTATATGGGGCAGCAGCCTCTAAGGTGCAGGGTTGAGAGTGACTAGTGTTCCATTATTAAAGTGACCAGTGATTCCATGTCTATAGGGCAGCAGCCTCTAAGGTGCAGGGTTGAGAGTGGCTAGTGTTCCATTATTAAAGTGACCAGTGATTCCATGTCTATGTATATGGGGCAGCAGCCTCTAAGGTGCAGGGTTGAGAGTGACTAGTGTTCCATTATTAAAGTGACCAGTGATTCCATGTCTATGTATATGGGGCAGCAGCCTCTAAGGTGCAGGGTTGAGAGTGACTAGTGTTCCATTATTAAAGTGACCAGTGATTCCATGTCTATGTATATGGGGCAGCAGCCTCTAAGGTGCAGGGTTGAGAGTGACCAGTGTTCCATTATTAAAGTGACCAGTGATTCCATGTCTATGTATATGGGGCAGCAGCCTCTAAGGTGCAGGGTTGAGAGTGACTAGTGTTCCATTATTAAAGTGACCAGTGATTCCATGTCTATGTATATGGGGCAGCAGCCTCTAACGTGCAGGGTTGAGAGTGGCTAGTGTTCCATTATTAAAGTGACCAGTGATTCCATGTCTATGTATATGGGGCAGCAGTCTCTAAGGTGCAGGGTTGAGAGTGGCTAGTGTTCCATTATTAAAGTGACCAGTGATTCCATGTCTATGTATATGGGGCAGCAGCCTCTAACGTGCAGGGTTGAGAGTGACCAGTGTTCCATTATTAAAATGACCAGTGATTCCATGTCTATGTATATGGGGCAGCAGCCTCTAACGTGCAGGGTTGAGAGTGACCAGTGTTCCATTATTAAAGTGACCAGTGATTCCATGTCTATGTATATGGGGCAGCAGCCTCTAAGGTGCAGGGTTGAGAGTGACCAGTGTTCCATTATTAAAGTGACCAGTGATTCCATGTCTATGTATATGGGGCAGCAGCCTCTAAGGTGCAGGGTTGAGAGTGACCAGTGTTCCATTATTAAAGTGACCAGTGATTCCATGTCTATGTATATGGGGCAGCAGCCTCTAACGTGCAGGGTTGAGAGTGACTAGTGTTCCATTATTAAAGTGACCAGTGATTCCATGTCTATGTATATGGGGCAGCAGCCTCTAAGGTGCAGGGTTGAGAGTGACCAGTGTTCCATTATTAAAGTGACCAGTGATTCCATGTCTATGTATATGGGGCAGCAGCCTCTAAGGTGCAGGGTTGAGAGTGACTAGTGTTCCATTATTAAAGTGACCAGTGATTCCATGTCTATGTATATGGAGCAGCAGCCTCTAACGTGCAGGGTTGAGAGTGGCTAGTGTTCCATTATTAAAGTGACCAGTGATTACATGTCTATGTATATGGGGCAGCAGCCTCTAAGGTGCAGGGTTGAGAGTGGCTAGTGTTCCATTATTAAAGTGACCAGTGATTCCATGTCTATGTATATGGGGCAGCAGCCTCTAACGTGCAGGGTTGAGAGTGGCTAGTGTTCCATTATTAAAGTGACCAGTGATTCCATGTCTATGTATATGGGGCAGCAGCCTCTAAGGTGCAGGGTTGAGAGTGGCTAGTGTTCCATTATTAAAGTGACCAGTGATTCCATGTCTATGTATATGGGGCAGCAGCCTCTAAGGTGCAGGGTTGAGAGTGGCTAGTGTTCCATTATTAAAGTGACCAGTGATTCCATGTCTATGTATATGGGGCAGCAGCCTCTAAGGTGCAGGGTTGAGAGTGGCTAGTGTTCCATTATTAAAGTGACCAGTGATTCCATGTCTATGTATATGGGGCAGCAGCCTCTAAGGTGCAGGGTTGAGAGTGACCAGTGTTCCATTATTAAAGTGACCAGTGATTCCATGTCTATAGGGCAGCAGCCTCTAAGGTGCAGGGTTGAGAGTGACCAGTGTTCCATTATTAAAGTGACCAGTGATTCCATGTCTATAGGGCAGCAGCCTCTAAGGTGCAGGGTTGAGAGTGACTAGTGTTCCATTATTAAAGTGACCAGTGATTCCATGTCTATGTATATGGGGCAGCAGCCTCTAAGGTGCAGGGTTGAGAGTGACCAGTGTTCCATTATTAAAGTGACCAGTGATTCCATGTCTATGTATATGGGGCAGCAGCCTCTAAGGTGCAGGGTTGAGAGTGACCAGTGTTCCATTATTAAAGTGACCAGTGATTCCATGTCTATGTATATGGGGCAGCAGCCTCTAAGGTGCAGGGTTGAGAGTGGCTAGTGTTCCATTATTAAAGTGACCAGTGATTCCATGTCTATGTATATGGGGCAGCAGCCTCTAAGGTGCAGGGTTGAGAGTGACTAGTGTTCCATTATTAAAGTGACCAGTGATTCCATGTCTATGTATATGGGGCAGCAGCCTCTAACGTGCAGGGTTGAGAGTGGCTAGTGTTCCATTATTAAAGTGACCAGTGATTCCATGTCTATGTATATGGGGCAGCAGCCTCTAAGGTGCAGGGTTGAGTAACCGGGTGGAGGCCGGCTAGTGATGGCTATTTAACAGTCTGATGGACTTGAGATAGAAGCTGTTTTTCAGTCTCTCGGTCCCAGCTTTGATGCACCTGTACTGACCTCGCCTTCTGGATGATAGCAGGGTGAACAGGCAGTGGCTCGGGTGGTTGTTGTCCTTGATGATCTTTTTGGCCTTCCTGTGATATCAGGTGCTATAGGTGTCCTGCAGGGCAGGCAATGTGCCCCCAGTGATGCGTTGGGCAGACCACACCACCCTCTGGAGAGCCCTGTGGTTGTGGGCAGTGCAGTTGCCGCACCAGGCGGTGATACAACCAGAAAGGATGCAGCCTACATAGTGTGTTATTAAAGTGTTGTTTTTAAACTTACTTGAGGAAGTATCTCTGTCCAGAGGGGGTCTGAGCCACCTCCCAACCTGGGGGCAGGGGCATGTCATCTGGGATCTCATAGGACGACTGTCGGAGGTTTGATGGAGGCGTGCCCGCTGGGACCATGCCCAACAGGGGTGACACTGCCCCTAGCTGTAGAGAGGCCGGAGATGAGTGGGCACGCACATGGTGGGGGGCGAGGGCACCAGCCGTAACTGCATCTGTGCTAGCCTGGGTGGAGGTAGGAAGGAGAGGAGATGAGGGGGGATGAGGAGGGGGGAGAGGAGGGGAAGAGTGGAGAGAGGAGGGGGAGAGAGGAGAGGAAGAGAGGACAGGAGGGGGAGAGAGGAGAATACAGTTTACCAAGCTACCAGTTCCTTCACACTGGAAGAAGTTACTATAAATATACTTTAATATTGTCTTGTTACACACAGTGTGTAATGGAAATGTGTTTATTGCATATCCCAACTCCCCCTGAGACATCCACAGGGAGTGGGGTCACGGCCACGGTCACCATATCCCAACTCCCCCTGAGACATCCACAGAGAGTGGGGTCACGGCCAGGGTCACCATATCCCAACTCCCCCTGAGACATCCACAGGGAGTGGGGTCACAGCCACGGTCACCATATCCCAACTCCCCCTGAGACATCCACAGGGAGTGGGGTCACAGTCAGGGTCACCATATCCCAACTCCCCCTGAGACACCCACAGGGAGTGGGGTCACGGCCACGGTCACCATATCCCAACTCCCCCTGAGACATCCACAGGGAGTGGGGTCACGGCCACGGTCACCAT
Source organism: Oncorhynchus clarkii lewisi (assembly GCF_045791955.1). Classification (NCBI taxonomy): domain Eukaryota; kingdom Metazoa; phylum Chordata; class Actinopteri; order Salmoniformes; family Salmonidae; genus Oncorhynchus; species Oncorhynchus clarkii. The sequence continues at coordinate 46,650,938 of NC_092170.1, forward strand.
ATCCCAACTCCCCCTGAGATATCCACAGGGAGTGGGGTCACGGCCACGGTCACCATATCCCAACTCCCCCTGAGATATCCACAGGGAGTGGGGTCACGGCCACGATCACCATATCCCAACTCCCCCTGAGACATCCACAGGGAGTGGGGTCACGGCCACGGTCACCATATCCCAACTCCCCCTGAGACATCCACAGGGAGTGGGGTCACGGCCACGGTCACCATATCCCAACTCCCCCTGAGACATCCACAGGGAGTGGGGTCACGGCCACGGTCACCATATCCCAACTCCCCCTGAGATATCCACAGGGAGTGGGGTCACGGCCACGATCACCATATCCCAACTCCCCCTGAGACATCCACAGGGAGTGGGGTCACGGCCACGGTCACCGTTGTACAGTGCCCCTGGAGCAATTAGGGTTAAGTGCCTTGCTCACGGGCACATGGACAGATGTTTCACCTTGTCAGCTCAGGTATTCGAACCAGCAGCCTTTTGGTTACTGGCCCAATACTCTAACCTCACGGCCACCTGCCGCCCCTAAAGCCAATAACAAAAATACAGTTTACTGAACTATAGTTACTTTGAAAAAGTAGTCCACTACATCCAAACTACTTTGTGAAAAATTATCATATATAAATCTAACATGTCACAGACAAAAAATTAGAAGAAGAGATAACTTTTGGGGTTATATTTTAACAGAATGTATAATGTAGTCTATTAAAAACAACAAGAATGTTTCAAGTGAGAATTAGGCAGGTCTGATGACAAAAAATAAAGGAAATGACTACCTACTTCATCCATATTTTATTATTTTTTTGGAGAAGAAAAAGTGGTTTGTAGTTCCAGTAGTTAGCTCTACCACTCCATGGCAAAAAAAAGGCTATTAACTAGTGAACTACCTCCAAGCTACAGCGAAATGTAGTTACATTTATAGTTAAACTACATGTAGGTCACTACTCACTTCAAAGTCATTGTTTTAATGAATTATAGCCAAGTTTTCTAAATAGAAAATAGTTTAATAAAGAAGCAGTTGTTCCATGCAATAAGAGTAAACATGTTAGGTCATGAGCTTGAATAAACATGAATAACAAGTAGGAGACGTTTGATGGTGCTACTCATAAAGGAATAGGAGGAGAGGGGTGCTGCCGCATGCTGCTACAGCGAATCAGGGAAAACAACTGTGGAGTCCCGACAGCCATTCCCCGACAAGTCTGCAAGTCAAACCCTGAATGCACACCGTCAAACTGCAAATGCACACTGTTAGCTCAACTCTTTTACCAAAGATCAGAAACTAAAAAGAAGAAATTGTCAATAGGATTGAGTGATTCAAAAACCAGCATATGATTTTGTAACCGCTACATTGTTTCACAAACCGCGCTGGCAGCATCCACTTCTACACAAACGTATCTGTTGCTATCGATGTAAATATAAGCCTACAGTCCATTTTTTGATCACAGACATTTTGTTCAAATTTACAAACATCAAAAGTTACACCTTTAATCAATCTTAAAATGAATAATGTATATTTTATAGTGGTACTGTATATTAATAAGCTTATTTAGGCAACACAAAAAAATACAGATTTTTTATAAAATAACCCATATCACTTTTGCAACTACAACTTGCAACCAGAACTTGTGTACTAACTTCAAATATCTAATTTTAAAAGTATAACACTGTAATCCATGCACACAGCACGCACTACTATAGTAATAACACTTTAAACGTTAATCAACAACTCCCTCAAAGGTTACCGTGCTCAGTTGTTGATTGGTCTGTATTTAGGAAATAGAAGATAACTTCTCAATCAGTTGAATTAGTTAAAGACATGCTCCTGAACTTTGGCGACTATTAAATATGTTTTAAACCTCCCGCTTTTGTCTGGAGTTGTAGGACACTCCCGAGTAGTAACATGTGTGCGTAAGTGTAAAACGACACAAAAGGTTTTCCTCTACTAGTCAGTAAAGTTTCGGGGGCCTAGTAGGTGGGTTGTGTGTGTGAGGGTGGTCTCTAATGTCTTACTTGTCTGGAGTGGGACTTTGGCTCAGGCGGTTTGAAGAAGGAATCGGGTAGCTTTCTCATCCTCATGGGGACGGAGGCAGGGACGATTGTGTTTTTCGGGTTCATAACAGCGTTGAAAAGGGCCTCCAGATCAGTCTCCGAGTCTCCCCGGACATGGACTATCTGGTGACCGGCTGGAGGGTTGTGCTGGCTGGGATCCATGGTTATTCCAAAAACAATACAAAACGTATTTGCTCGAGAAAAAAATGTATATAAAAGATTCAAAGAGCCAAAATCAATGCAACGTTTTCTTCAGAACGAAACTTGAAACCTCAAATCATCCAACTTCCAAAAGTAAATTATTCCAAAAGTAAATTCGATGAGGTTGTTAATTTATTGTGAATGTATTTTCTCCCAACAATATGGCTACGGGCTAACTATTGTAATCTCCGAAAAGTGTACTCTTCTTTCTGCTGTTTCGGAAAGACACACTAGCTAATGTAACAACGTGCATATCTACCCAACTGTATCTGTAACTTTTCCAAAAAGAAACACAAAGAGAACAGCTAAAAACTTATCTTGAGCGAAACTCAAATAACTGCACAGATTAACTTTCGAGAGTTGACCGATTTTGCCATGAAACAGGAGTGACAGCGCGCATTGTAAATCATTGCCTTCTCACTGTTGTAAAGTTGAAGCTGACTTGGTTCTACACTCCAGGCAGGACATCCGACTCTGACTCATGTGATCTGAACCTCGGAATGGGCAGGGCTTGGGATCATTCACTGGGACAGAGAGCCTTTACAGAGACCACATCCCTCTTCTCTAGTGGGGAGAACTTTCTCTACAGCAACGTTTCATCAACTATTCTTACGACTGTGATTTAGATTTGAGACTAATCTGGAGTGTTTTTGTGTCGGGAAACTTGTTCTGTTTTATTGCTATAGCAATTGAAATGCCATTGTATTGTCATGCCTTAGTAAATGATTAATAAACTATAGTCATGTCTTGGGAAATGATGAATAAACTATAGTTATGCCTTAATAAATTATTAATAAACTATAGTTATGCCTTAATAAATGATTAATAAACTATAGTTATGCCTTAATAAATGAATAAATGATGAATAAACTATAGTTATTCCTTAATAAATGATGAATCAACTATTTAAGCCTTCATACATTATGAATACTCTATAGTCATGCCTTAGTAAATAATATCAATTTAATGGCTTTATTGGCATGGAAAACATTTGTCAACATTGCCAAAGCAAGTGAAGTAGATCACAAACAAAAGTGAAGTAAACAAAAACAATTATAGTAAATATTACACTGACAGAAGTTCCAAAATAATAAAGACATTTCAACTGTCATATTATATATATGTACAGTGTTGTAACGATGAACAAATGGTTAAAGTACAAAACGGAAAATAAATAAACACGAATTTGAGTTGTATTTACTATGGTGTTTGTTCTTCACTGGTTGACCTTTTCTTTTGGCAACAGGTCACAAATCTTGCTGCTGTGATGGCACACTGTGGTCTGTGGTATTTCACCCAGTAGATATGGGAGTGTGTCAAAATCAGGTTTGTTTTTTAATTCTTTGTGGATCTGTGTAATCTGAGGGAAATATGTGTCTCTAATATGGTCATACATTTGGCAGGAGGTTAGGAAGTACAGCTCAGTTTCCACCTCATTTTGTGGGCAGTGTGCACACAGCCTGTCTTCTTGTCTGCCTACGGCGGCCTTTCTCAATAGCAAGGCTATGCTCACTGAGTCTGTACATAGTCAAAGCTTTCCTTAAGTTTGGGTCAGTCACAGTGGTCAGGTATTCTGCCACTGTGTACTCTCTGTTTATGGCCAAATAGCATTCTAGTTTGCTCTGTTGATATGTTAATTCTTTCCAATGTGTCAAGTAATTATCTTTTAGTTTTTCTCATGATTTGTTTGGATCTAATTGTGTTGCTGTCCTGGGGCTCTGTTGGGTCTGTTTGTGAACAGAGCCCCAGGACCAGCTTGCTTAGGGGACTCTTCTCCATGTTCATCTCTCTGTAGGTGATGGCTTTGTTATGGAAGGTTTGGGAATCACTTCAATTTAGGTGGTTGTAGAATTTAACGGCTCTTTTCTGTATTTCAATAATTATCGGGTATCGGCCTAATTCTACTCTGCATGCATTATTTCGTGTTCTACGTTATAACAGAGGATATTTTTGCAAAAATCTGCATACAGTCTCAATTTGGTGTTTGTCCCATTTTGTGAATTCTTGGTTGATGAGCGGACCCCAGACCTCACAACCATGAATGGCAATGGGTTCTATAACTGATTCAAGTATTTTTAGCCAGATCCTAATTGGTAAGTTGAATTTTGTGTTCCTTTTGATGGCATAGAAGGCTCTTCTTGCCTTGTCTCTCAGATCGTTCACAGCTTTGTGGAAGTGACCTGTGGTGCTGATGTTTAGGCCGAGATATGTATAGTTTTCTGTGCAACGTATAGTTTTCTCAGGCAACGGTGTCTAGATGTCATGGTGTCATGGTCCTGGGAACTGGACATTTTTTTGGAAGACCATTATTTTTTGTCTTACTGAGATTTACTGTCAGGGCCCAGGTCTGACAGAATCTGTGCAGAAGATCTAGGTGCTGCTATAGGCCCTCCTTGGTTGGGGACAGAGGTACCAGATCTTCAGAAAACAGTAGACATTTGACTTCAGATTCTAGTAGGCCGGGTGCTGCAGACTGTTCTAGTGCCCTCGCCAATTCGTTGATATATATGTTGAAGAGGCTGGAGTTGAAGCTTTATCCCATCTCACTGCACAGCCCTGTGGAAAGAAATGTGTGTTTTTTGCCAATTTGAACCGCACACTTGTTGTTTGTGTACATGGATTGTATAATGTTGTATGTTTTTCCCCCAACACCACTTACCATCAATTTGTATAGGACCATGCCTCAGGACTACCTGGCATGATGACTCCTTGCTGTCCCCAGTCCACTTGGCCGTGCTGCTGCTCTAGTTTCAACTGTTCTGCCTGCGGCTAGGGAACCCTGACCTGTTCACCGGATGTGCTACCTGTCCCAGACCTGCTGTTTTCAACTCTTTAGAGATAGCAGGAGCGGTAGAGATACTCTGAATGATCGGCTATGAAAAGCCAACTGACATTTACTCCTGAGGTGCTGACTTGCTGCACCCTCGACAACTACTGTGATTATTATTATTTGACCATGCTGGTCAAGAGGACTGGCCACCCCTCATAGCCTGGTTCCTCTCTAGGTTTCTTCCTAGGTTTTGGCCTTTCTAGGGAGTTTTTCCTAGCCACCGTGCTTCTACACCTGCATTGCTTGCTGTTTGGGATTTTAGGCTGGGTTTCTGTACAGCACTTTGAGATATCAGCTGATGTAAGAAGGGCTATATAAATACATTTGATTTGATCCGGCATTCATGCCAAATTGAGTCGAAAGCTTATTTGAAATCAACAAACATGAGAAGACTTTGCCTTTGTTTTGGTTTGTTTGTTTGTCAATTAGGATGTGCAGGGTGAATATGTGGTCTGTCTTACGGTAATTTGGAAAAATCTAATTTTACATTTGCTCAGTACATTGTTGTCGCTGAGGAATTGTACGAGTCTGCTTTTAATTATAATACAGAGGATTTCCCCAAGGTTGCTGTTAACGCATATCCCACGGTAGTTATTGGGTCAAATCTGTCTCCACTTTTGTGGATTGGGGTGATCAGTCCTTGGTTCCAAATATTGGGGAAGATGCCAGAACTGAGGATGATGTTAAAGAGTTTAAGGATAGCCAATTGGAATTTGTGGTCTGTATATTTTATAATTTAATTTAGGATACCATCAACCCCTCAGGCCTTTTAAGGTTAGGGTTAGGGTTAGTGGTGGTCACTCAGCCTGTACTTGGATCTGTCTCTGCTTCATATAGAGATAATGTTACGTTCTGAACTTAGTTCCTTTGTTTTGTCTTTGTTTTCGTATGGTCAGGGCGTGAGTTGGGGTGGGCAGTCTATGTTCCTCTTTCTATAATTTTGGAATTCTGTGTTTGGCCTGGTTCTCAATCAGAGGCACCTGTCAATCGTTGTCCCTGATTGAGAACCATACTTAGGTAGCCTGGTTTCACTTTTGATTGGTGGGTGATTATTTTTGCGTTTCAGTGTTTGCACCATTCGGGACAGTTTCGGTTTTCATTTTGATTCTCTTGTTCTTTTGTATTTTGTATTCATTTTTCCATTAAATTACATTATGGATACATACCACGCTGCATTTTGGTCCTCCTTCCTACTCCTCCTCCTCAGAGGAGGAAGAAGACAACCGTTACAGATAATCAGCCAATTCATATTCCCTGTTTAGGGCCAGATAGCAATTTATTCGGCTTTGCGATTTTGTTTCGTTTTTCCAATTTTATAAATATGAGTCATTTGATTGGTTCATGATTTTGTTTATTTTAATTATTTTTTTTCCGAAGCAGTGCTGGTGTCAGTTTGGTTGGTTAGGTCCAACACCAGCTGACTGAGAGGGCTTGTTTCTGGGCTCCGCTCTTGGGTTTAAAGTGCATTAAATTATAATGATTTTTTCTATATTTTCATCTTTGGGGACCTTTAACAGAATGTGACTGAATGTGACTGGCAGAACGGGTGTTGTATGTGGAGGATGAGGGCTGTAGTAGGTATCTGATGACCAGTTTACTGAGGTGTATAGAGTGCAGTGATGCTTCCTATAAGGAGCATTGGTGGCAAATCTGATGGCCGAATGGTAAAGAACATCCAGCCGCTCGAGAGCAACCTTACCTGCCGGTATATAAATTATGTCTCCGTAATCTATCATGGGTAGGATGGTCATCTGAATCAGGGTTAGTTTGGCAGCTGGGGTGGAAGAGGAGCAATAATACCAATGGCAACAAAATTAAGAATAGTTGTCAACAAATCAATAAGAAGGGAATAAGGTTGAACTAAAAATACGTACGTATGTACGTGTGTGTTTAGTGTGTGTTTCGTGTGTGTGTGTTTATGAATTAAAGGGTCTGTCTAGCCCAGTAGTCTGCATATTAGATGCAGTTGCTGGTGCACCTGTCCAATCATTGATAGTTATAGGTGTCCTTTGCCAAAGGTTGCTGTGTTGTTATGTGTTAATAACATTTAGACTGCGTTACCCAGCAGGCTATGCGGGCTAGGCGGATGGTTGAAGAATGCCTTGCATGGCTAAACATGGAGTTTTCTAGCTGAAGTATATGTTCATTAAAAGTAGTTAAACCTACGCCCCGGTTTGTCATTATATAAGGAACAAACATAACAGTTACATCTGCATATGTAGGCTGATGATCTGAATGATACATGGTGTAGACTGCATCGTGAGAAGGTGTACTTCTCTGAAGGACAGTGTTCTGCCTGACCCTAGACCAGTGGTCAGTGCTGTGCTGTGATGAGCTGTGTTTCTTTCTTTCTCTCTCTCTCTCTCTCTGCTCTCTCTCTCTCTCTTTCTTCTCTCTCTCTCTCTCTCTCTCTCTCTTTCTTTCTTTCTTTCTTCTCTCTCTTGTTTTCTCTCTCTCTCTCTCGCTCTCTCTCACTCTCCCTTTCTCCCTCTCTCTCTCTCTCTCCCTCTCTCTCACTCTAAAATTAGATTGCACTGTTGCAAATGTAGGCTATGCTATTTTTAAACATTGCGTAGCTTATTCCCTCTCTCTCCCTCTCTCGCCCTCTCTCTTTCTCTAGTGCTGATAGAAAAAGTAATCCCATGCAGTTCCCATAATTGTTATGCAAATGAGCATCCCCGCTCCCTTAAGAAATAATTTTGTCAAGACCCAGTCTCTGGACATAGAGCCTCTGGACCCAGTCTCTGGACATAGAGCCTCTGGACCCAGTCTCTGGACCCAGCCTCTGGACCCTGTCTCTGGACATAGAGCCTCTGGACCCAGCCTCTCTACCCAGACTCTGGACCCAGCCTCTGGACCCAGCCTCTGGACCCAGTCTCTGGACCCAGTCTATGGACATAGAGCCTCTGGACCCAGTCTATGGACATAGAGCCTCTGGACCCAGTCTCTGGACCCAGTCTCTGGACATAGAGTCTCTGGACCCACCCTCTGGACCCTGTCTCTGGACATAGAGCCTCTGGGCCCAGCCTCTCTACCCAGCCTCTGGACCCAGCCTCTGGACCCAGCCTCTGGACCCAGTCTATGGACATAGAGCCTCTGGACCCAGTCTATGGACATAGAGCCTCTGGACCCAGTCTATGGACATAGAGCCTCTGGACCCAGTCTCTGGACCCAGTCTCTGGACATAGAGCCTCTGGACCCAGTCTCTGGACATAGAGCCTCTGGACCCAGACTCTGGACCCAGTCTCTGGACATAGAGTCTCTGGACCCGGTCTCTGGACCTTGTCTCTGGACCCAGTCTCTGGACCCAGTCTCTGGACCCAGTATCTGGACATAGAGCCTCTGACCCAGCCTCTGGACATAGTCTCTGGACCCAGTCTCTGGACCAAGTCTCTGGACCCAGCCTCTGGACCCAGCCTCTGGACATAAAGTCTCTGGCCCTTTCTCTGGACCCAGTCTCTGGACCCAGCCTCTGGACCCAGTCTCTGGACATAGAGCCTCTGGACCCAGTCTCTGGACATAGAGCCTCTGGACCCAGTCTCTGGACATAGAGCCCCTGGACCCAGTCTCTGGAGATAGAGTATCTGGACCCTGTCTCTGGCCCCAGTCTCTAGACATAGAGCCTCTGGACCCAGTCTCTGGACATAGAGCCTCTGGACCAAGCCTCTGGACCCAGTCTCTGGACATAGAGCCCCTGGACCCAGTCTCTGGACCCAGTCTCTGGACATAGAGCCTCTGGACCCAGTCTCTGGACATAGAGCCTCTGGACCCAGTCTCTGGACATAGAGCCTCTCGACCCAGACTCTGGACCCAGCCTCTGGACATGGAGTCTCTGGACCCAGTCTCTGGACCCAGCCTCTGGACCCAGTCTCTGGACCCAGTCTCTGGACCCAGCCTCTGGACCCAGCCTCTGGACCCAGCCTCTGGACATAGAGCCTCTGGACATAGAGCCTCTGGACCCAGTCTCTCGACATAGCGCCTCTGGACGCAGTCTCTAGACATAGAGCCTCTGGACCCAGCCTCTGGATCCAGCCTCTGGACCCAGTCTCTGGACATAGAGCCTCTGGACATAGAGCCTCTGGACCCAGTCTCTTGACATAGAGCCTCTGGACCCAGGCTCTGGACATAGAGCCTCTGGACCCAGCCTCTGGACATAGAGCCTCTGGACCCAGCCTCTGGACATAGAGCCTCTGGACCCAGCCTCTGGACCCAGTCTCTGGACCCAGTCTCTGGACATAGAGCCTCTGGACCCAGTCTCTGGACATAGAGTCTCTGGACATAGAGTCTCTGGACCCAGCCTCTGGACATAGAGCCTCTGGACATAGAGCCTCTGGACCCAGCCTCTGGACATAGAGGCTCTGGACATAGAGCCTCTGGACCCAGTCTCTGGACCCAGTCTCTGGACATAGAGCCTCTGGACCCAGTCTCTGGACCCAGCCTCTGGACATAGAGCCTCTGGACCCAGTCTCTGGATATAGAGCCTCTGGACCCTGTCTCTGAACCCAGCCTCTGGACCCAGTCTCTGGACCCAGTCTCTGGACACAGAGCCTCTGGACCCAGTCTCTGGACCCAGCCTCTGGACCCAGCCTCTGGACCCAGCATCTGGACATAGAGCCTCTGGACATAGAGCCTCTGGACCCAGCCTCTGGACCCAGCCTCTGGACCCAGTCTCTGGACATAGAGCCTCTGGACATAGAGCCTCTGGACATAGAGCCTCTGGACCCAGTCTCTGGACCCAGTCTCTGGACCCAGCCTCTGGACCCAGCCTCTGGACCCAGCCTCTGGACCCAGTCTCTGGACATAGAGTCTCTGGACCCAGCCTCTGGACCCAGTCTCTGGACATAGAGTCTCTGGACCCATTCTCTGGACATAGAGTCTCTGGACCCATTCTCTGAACATAGAGTCTCTGGACCCAGTCTCTGGACATAGAGTCTCTGGACCCAGTCTCTGGACATAGAGTCTCTGGACCCAGTCTCTGGACATAGAGTCTCTGGACCCAGTCTCTGGACATAGAGTCTCTGGACCCAGCCGCTGGACCCAGTCTCAAGACCCAGTCTCTGGACATAGAGTCTCTGGACCCAGCCTCAGGACCCAGCCTCTGGACCCAGTCTCTGGACCCAGTCTATGGACCAAGTCTCTGGACCCAGCCTCTGGACCCAGCCTCTGGACATAAAGTCTCTGGCCCTTTCTCTGGACCCAGTCTCTGGACATAGAGCCTCTGGACCCAGTGTCTGGACATAGAGCCCCTGGACCCAGTCTCTGGAGATAGAGTATCTGGACCCTGTCTCTGGCCCCAGTCTCTAGACATAGAGCCTCTGGACCCAGTCTCTGGACATAGAGCCTCTGGACCAAGCCTCTGGACCCAGTCTCTGGACATAGAGCCCCTGGACCCAGTCTCTGGACCCAGTCTCTGGACATAGAGCCTCTGGACCCAGTCTCTGGACATAGAGCCTCTGGACCCAGTCTCTGGACATAGAGCCTCTCGACCCAGACTCTGGACCCAGCCTCTGGACATGGAGTCTCTGGACCCAGTCTCTGGACCCAGTCTCTGGACCCAGCCTCTGGACCCAGTCTCTGGACCCAGTCTCTGGACCCAGCCTCTGGACCCAGTCTCTGGACCCAGCCTCTGGACCCAGTCTCTGGACCCAGTCTCTGGACCCAGTCTCTGGACATAGAGCCTCTGGACCCAGTCTCTGGACATAGAGTCTCTGGACATAGAGTCTCTGGACCCAGCCTCTGGACATAGAGCCTCTGGACATAGAGCCTCTGGACCCAGCCTCTGGACATAGAGGCTCTGGACATAGAGCCTCTGGACCCAGTCTCTGGACATAGAGCCTCTGGACCCAGTCTCTGGACCCAGCCTCTGGACATAGAGCCTCTGGACCCAGTCTCTGGATATAGAGCCTCTGGACCCTGTCTCTGAACCCAGCCTCTGGACCCTGTCTCTGGACCCAGTCTCTGGACACAGAGCCTCTGGACCCAGTCTCTGGACCCAGCCTCTGGACCCAGCCTCTGGACCCAGCATCTGGACATAGAGCCTCTGGACATAGAGCCTCTGGACCCAGCCTCTGGACCCAGCCTCTGGACCCAGTCTCTGGACATAGAGCCTCTGGACATAGAGCCTCTGGACATAGAGCCTCTGGACCCAGTCTCTGGACCCAGTCTCTGGACCCAGCCTCTGGACCCAGCCTCTGTACCCAGCCTCTGGACCCAGTCTCTGGACATAGAGTCTCTGGACCCAGCCTCTGGACCCAGTCTCTGGACATAGAGTCTCTGGACCCATTCTCTGGACATAGAGTCTCTGGACCCATTCTCTGGACATAGAGTCTCTGGACCCAGTCTCTGGACATAGAGTCTCTGGACCCAGTCTCTGAACATAGAGTCTCTGGACCCAGCCGCTGGACCCAGTCTCAAGACCCAGCCTCTGGACATAGAGCCTCTGGACCCAGTCTCTGGACCCAGCCTCTGGACATAGAGCCTCTGTTTCGGTCCTTTTCCCATACATCCAGCTGAATGAATGATTTTGAAGATGTATTATTGTTTTGCAGGCACTGACAGAATACATTTGTTTACCAGGTATAATGAAAACTTGTAACATTTTCAAAAACACCTTAATAAAGTGTTTGCACCACATATTAGGAAGTAATGACTTTGTTGAGTATAGGAAACATATTTTGTTCTTGACCCTTCATATATAGACTGCCATGACTCTTCACATATAGACTGCCATGACTCTTCATACTGTATGCACACTGTTGATGACTCTTTAAATATATAGTCTGCAATGACCCTTCATATACAGACTGTTGTGACTCTTCATATATAGACTGCCATGACTCTTCATACTGTATGCACACTGTTGATGACTCTTTATATATAGAATGCCATGACTCTTCATATACAGACTGTTGTGACTCTTCATATATAGACTGCCATGACTCTTCATACTGTATGCACACTGTTGATGACTCTTTATATATAGACTGCCATGACCCTTCATATACAGACTGTTGTGACTCTTCATATATAGACTGCCATGACTCTTCATACTGTATGCACACTGTTGATGACTCTTTATATATAGAATGCCATGACTCTTCATATACAGACTGTTGATGTCGCTTCATATATAGACTTCCCCTTACGCTTCATATACAGACTGTTAAGACTCTTCATATACAGACTGCTGATGACTCTACATATATAGACTGTTGATGACTCTTCATATATTCATATACAGACTGTTGATGACTCTTCATATACAGACTGTTGATAACTCTTCATATAAAGAATGTTGATGACTCTTCATATACAGATTGTTGGTGACCCTACATATATAGACTGTTGATAACTCTTCATATATAGACTGTTGATAACTCTTCATATAAAGACTGTTGATAAATCTTCATATAAAGACTGTTGATGACTCTTCATATAAAGACTGTTGATGACTCTTCATATACAAATAAAATCAAATCAAATGTATTTATATAGCCCTTCGTACATCAGCTGATATCTCAAAGTGCTGTACAGAAACCCAGCCTAAAACCCCAAACAGCAAGCAATGCAGGTGTAGAAGCACGGACTGTTGATGACTCTTCATATATAGACTGTTGATGACTCTTCATATATAGACTGTTGATGACTCTTCATATACAGACTGTTGATGACTCTTCATATATAGACTGTTGATGACTCTTCATATATAGACTGTTGATGACGCTTCATATACAGACTGCTGATGACTCTACATATATAGACTGTTGATGACTCTTCATATACAGACTGTTGATGACCCTTCATATACAGACTGTTGATGACTCTTCATATATAGACTGTTGATGACTCTTCATATATAGACTGTTGATGACTTTTCTTATACAGACTGTTGATGACTCTTCATATACAGACTGTTGATGACTCTACATATACAGACTGTTGATGACTCTTCATATACAGACTGTTGATGACTCTTCATATATAGACTGTTGATGACGCTTCATATACAGACTGCTGATGACTCTATATATGTAGACTGTTGATGACTCTTCATATATAGACTGTTGGTGACTCTTCATATATTGACTGTTGATGACTCTTCATATATAGACTGTTGATGACCCTTCATATATAGACTGTTGATGACTCTACATATACAGACTGTTGATGACTCTTCATATATTCATATACAGACTGTTGATGACTCTTCATATACAGACTGTTGATGACTCTTCATATACAGACTGTTGATGACTCTTCATATACAGACTGTTGATGACTCTTCATATACAGACTGTTGATGACTCTTCATATACAGACTGTTGATGACTCTTCATATACAGACTGTTGATGACTCTACATATACAGACTGTTGATGACTCTTCATATATAGACTGTTGATGACTCTTCATATATAGACTGTTGATGACTCTTCATATATTGACTGTTGATGACTCTTCATATACAGACTGTTGATGACTCTTCATATACAGACTGTTGATGACTCTTCATATACAGACTGTTGATGACTCTTCATATACAGACTGTTGATGACTCTACATATACAGACTGTTGATGACTCTTCATATATAGACTGTTGATGACTCTTCATATACAGACTGTTGATGACTCTTCATATACAGACTGTTGATGACTCTTCATATACAGACTGTTGATGACTCTACATATACAGACTGTTGATGACTCTTCATATATAGACTGTTGATGACTCTTCATATATAGACTGTTGATGACTCTTCATATATTGACTGTTGATGACTCTTCATATACAGACTGTTGATGACCCTCCATATACAGACTGTTGATGACTCTTCATATATAGACTGTTGATGACTCTTCATATATAGACTGTTGATGACCCTTCATATACAGACTGTTGATGACTCTACATATACAGACTGTTGATGACTCTTCATATATTTATATACAGACTGTTGATGACTCTTCATATACAGACTGCTGATCTGATACTGTTACGGTGTTAAGACAGCTAATCTGATACTGTTACGGTGTTAAGACAGCTGATCTGATGCTGTTACGGTGTTAAGACAGCTGATCTGACTGTTACAGTGTTAAGACAGCTGATCTGACGCTGTTACGGTGTTAAGACAGCTGATCTGATGCTGTTAAGACAGCAGATCTTATGCTGTTACGGTGTTAAGACAGCTGATCTGACACTGTTACGGTGTTAAGAGAGCTGATCTTATGCTGTTACGGTGTTAAGACAGCTGATCTGATGCTGTTACGGTGTTAAGACAGCTGATTTGATGCTGTTACGGTGTTAAGACAGCTGATCTGATGCTGTTACGGTGTTAAGAGAGCCGATCTTATGCTGTTACGGTGTTAAGACAGCCGATCTGACACTGTTACGGTGTTAAGACAGCTGATCTGACACTGTTACGGTGTTAAGACAGCTGATCTGACACTGTTGTGGTGTTAAGACAGCTGATCTGACACTGTTACGGTGTTAAGACAGCTTATCTGACACTGTTACGGTGTTAAGACAGCTGATCTGATGCTGTTACGGTGTTAAGACAGCTGATCTGATGCTGTTACGGTGTTAAGACAGCTGATCTACAGGGAGGAGGTGAGGGCCAACAAAATAGGAACAACAAAATAGAAAATGGAAGAAAGAAATAATATGGCATACTACAACTGAAATCTATTTTTTTTACTGGAAATGTAGCCTACTGTATGTCAATAATGATTATTTAGTTAACAGGTTTATTTGCAGACAACTACAATCAAGGCTACTTATGAGAAATTTAAAAGGTATTGATAATTTAATCACCCCGACATCTGTTAGGGAGCAGAACTTACCATCATATTACTTTTTAAAAACTATTTTCTACATTGTAGAATAATAGTGAAGACATCAAAACTATGAAATAACACACATGGAATAATTTAGCAACCAAAAAAGTGTTGAACAAATCAAAATATATTTTATATTTGACATTCTTCAAAGTAGCCAGCCTTTGCCTTGACGACAGTTTTGCACACACTTGGCATTCTTTCAACAAGCTTCATGAGGTAGTAACTTGGAATGCGTTTCAATTAACAGGTGTGCCTTGTTACAAGTGAATTGTTGTATTTTCTTTCCTTCTTAATGCGTTTGAGCCAATCAGTTGTGATGTGACAAGCTAGGGGTGGTATACAGAAGATAGCCCTATTTGGTAAAAGACCAAGTCCATATTAAAAGAAGAACGGCTCAAATAAACAAAAGAAAAACGACAGTTCGTCATTACTTGAAGACAGGAAGGTCAGTCAATGCGGAACGTTTCAAGAACCCTGAAAGTTTCTTCAAGTGCAGTCGCAAAAACCACCAAGCACTATGATGAAACTGGCTCTCATAAGCACCGCCACACGAAAGGAAGACCCAGAGATACCTCTGCTGCAGAGGATACGTTCATTAGAGTTACCTGGCTCTCATAAGCACCGCCACAGGAAAGGAAGACCCAGAGTTACCCATGCTGCAGAGGATACGTTCATTAGAGTTAACTGGCTCTCATAAGCACCGCCACAGGAAAGGAAGACCCAGAGTTACCCATGCTGCAGAGAATAAGTTCATTAGAGTTAACTGTCTCTCATAAGCACCGCCACGGGAAAGGAAGACCCAGAGTTACCCATGCTGCAGAGAATAAGTTCATTAGAGTTAACTGGCTCTCATAAGCACCGCCACAGGAAAGGAAGACCCAGAGTTACCCATGCTGCAGAGGATACGTTCATTAGAGTTAACTGGCTCTCATAAGCACCGCCACAGGAAAGGAAGACCCAGAGTTACCCATGCTGCAGAGGATACGTTCATTAGAGTTAATTGGCTCTCATAAGCACCGCCACAGGAAAGGAAGACCCAGAGTTACCCATGCTGCAGAGAATACGTTCATTAGAGTTAACTGTCTCTCATAAGCACCGCCACAGGAAAGGAAGACCCAGAGTTATCTCTGCTGCAGAGGATACGTTCATTAGAGTTAACTGGCTCTCATATGCACCGCCACAGGAAAGGAAGCCCCAGAGTTACCTCTGCTGCAGAGAATAAGTTCATTAGAGTTAACTGTCTCTCATAAGCACCGCCACAGGAAAGGAAGACCCAGAGTTACCCATGCTGCAGAGGATACGTTCATTAGAGTTAACTGGCTCTCATATGCACCGCCACAGGAAAGGAAGCCCCAGAGTTACCTCTGCTGCAGAGAATAAGTTCATTAGAGTTAACTGTCTCTCATAAGCACCGCCACAGGAAAGGAAGCCCCAGAGTTACCTCTGCTGCAGAGAATAAGTTAATTAGAGTTAACTGTCTCTCATAAGCACCGCCACAGGAAAGGAAGACCCAGAGTTACCCATGCTGCAGAGGATACGTTCATTAGAGTTAACTGGCTCTCATATGCACCGCCACAGGAAAGGAAGCCCCAGAGTTACCTCTGCTGCAGAGAATAAGTTCATTAGAGTTAACTGTCTCTCATAAGCACCGCCACAGAAAAGGAAGCCCCAGAGTTACCTCTGCTGCAGAGAATAAGTTCATTAGAGTTAACTGTCTCTCATAAGCACCGCCACAGGAAAGGAAGCCCCAGAGTTACCCATGCTGCAGAGGATACGTTCATTAGTGTTACCTGTCTCTCATAAGCACCGCCACAGGAAAGGAAGACCCAGAGATACCTCTGCTGCAGAGAATAAGTTAATTAGTGTTACCGGTCTCTCATAAGCACCGCCGCAGGAAAGGAAGACCCAGAGATACCCATGCTGCAGAGGATACGTTCATTAGAGTTAACTGGCTCTCATAAGCACCGCCACAGGAAAGGAAGCCCCAGAGTTACCTCTGCTGCAGAGAATAAGTTCATTAGAGTTAACTGGCTCTCATAAGCACCGCCACAGGAAAGGAAGACCCAGAGTTACCCATGCTGCAGAGGATACGTTTGCCAATTTACTAGAGAACTAGTTTGGATTTAAGTATAACTTTTGTATGACTGATGCCTTTAGTGAGAGGTCTAATTTTATCTGGCTTGTTGTTCCATATACAATTGAATATTTTATGTTCATATAATTTAAAAAGCAGGTCACTAGGTGTAGGCAAAACCATAAGCAAATAGGTAAACTGTGATATGACTAAGGAGTTAATCAGGGTGATTTTTCCACAAATAGACAGGTTTTTTTTCTATAAAAATGTATTGGAGCGAGATCATTTCTTTCTTTTGGGATTTGTATACCGAGTATGTCCACATCTCCATCAGTGTAACGGTCGTCGTATGAAGGAGAAGAAGAGGACCAATGCGCAGCGTGGTAAGTGTCCATATTTAATAGAACAAACTGAACACCACAAAATACAATAATAAGAAAGTGAAATAACAAACCGAAACAGTTCCGTGTGGAACACAGAGACACAGGAAACAATCACCCACAACTCAAAAGTGAAACCAGGCTACCTAAGTATGGTTCTCAATCGGGGACAACGATATACAGCTGCATCTGATTGAGAACCATACCAGGCCAAACACCGAAATCCCAAATCATAGAAAAAGGAACATAGAAAACCCACCCAACTCACGTCCTGACCACAGCTCAGGACAGACGGGAGACTCTGGCAGCGCTGGGCAGGAGGAAGACTCTGGCAGCACTGAACAGGTGGGAGCACCTGACTTCCGGCGCCGACAGAGTTGGCCGCCTCGCTTCGCGTTCCTAGGAAACTATGCAGTTTTTTGTTTTTTTACGTGTTATTTCTTACATTGGTACCCCAGGTCATCTTAGGTTTCATTACATACAGTCGAGAAGAACTACTGAATATAAGATCAGCGTCAACTCACCATCAGTACGACCAAGAATATGTTTTTCGCGAAGCGGATCCTGTGTTCTGCCTTACAAACAGGACAACGGAGTGGATCCTATGCAGCGACCCAAAAAAACGACTCCGAAAGAGAGGGAAACGAGGCGGTCTTCTGGTCAGACTCCGGAGACGGGCACACCGTGCACCACTCCCTAGCATTCTTCTTGCCAATGTCCAGTCTCTTGACAACAAGGTTGATGAAATCCGAGCAAGGGTAGCATTCCAGAGGGACATCAGAGACTGTAACGTCCTTTGCTTCACTGAAACATGGCTCACTGGAGAGACTCTATCTGAAGCGGTGCAGCCAACGGGTTTCTCCACGCATCGCGCTGACAGAAACAAACATCTTTCTGGTAAGAAGAGGGGCGGGGGCGTATGCCTCATGGCCAACGTGACATGGTGTGATGAAAGAAACATACAGGAACTCAAATCCTTCTGTTCACCTGATTTAGAATTCCTCACAATCAAATGTAGACCGCATTATCTACCAAGAGAATTCTCTTCGATTATAATCACAGCCGTATATATCCCCCCCCAAGCAGACACATCGATGGCTCTGAACAAACTTTATATAACTCTCTGCAAACTGGAAACGATTTATCCGGAGGCTGCATTCATTGTAGCTGGGGATTTTAACGGCTAATCTGAAAACAAGACTCCCTAAATTTTATTAGCATATCGATTGCGCAACCAGGGGTGGAAAGACCTTGGATCATTGTTACTCTAACTTCCGCGACGCATATAAGGCCCTGCCCCGCCCCCCTTTCGGAAAAGCTGACCATGACTCCATTTTGTTGATCCCTGCCTACAGACAGAAACTAAAACAAGAGGCTCCCACGCTGAGGTCTGTCCAACGCTGGTCCGACCAAGCTGACTCCACACTCCAAGACTGCTTCCATCACGTGGACTGGGAGATGTTTCGTATTGCGTCAGATAACAACATTGACGAATACGCTGATTCGGTGTGCGAGTTCATTAGAACGTGCTTTGAAGATGTCGTTCCCATAGCAACGATTAAAACATTCCCTAACCAGAAACCGTGGATTGATGGCAGCATTCGTGTGAAACTGAAAGCGCGAACCACTGCTTTTAATCAGGGCAAGGTGTCTGGTAACATGACCGAATACAAACAGTGCAGCTATTCCCTCCGCAAGGCTATCAAACAAGCTAAGCGCCAGTACAGAGACAAAGTAGAATCTCAATTCAACGGCTCAGACACAAGAGGCATGTGGCAGGGTCTACAGTCAATCACGGACTACAGGAAGAAATCCAGCCCAGTCACGAACCAGGATGTCTTGCTCCCAGGCAGACTAAATAACTTTTTTGCCCGCTTTGAGGACAATACAGTGCCACTGACACGGCCTGCAACGAAAACATGCGGTCTCTCCTTCACTGCAGCCGAGTTGAGTAAGACATTTAAACGTGTAAACCCTCTTACTTCTACCCCCTCCTTTTTCGAACATTCTGTTAAAAATCGTGCAACTTTTCAGCGTCCTGCTACTCATGCCAGGAATATAGTATATGCATATGATTAGTATGTGTGGATAGAAAACACTCTGAAGTTTCTAAAACTGGTTAAATCACGGCTGTGACTATAACAGATCGTGTGTTTCATTGAAAAACGCAAGAAAAACTGCTCTCTGAAAGCTAAAAATAATTTCCATAAGTCACTTCCATGGGTTGTTAAAAGAGGACAAAATTTAATATCGACCTGCATGCAATTCATACAAATTCCACACGTCGCCATTGTCGTCATTTTCAATTGAATTATTTGTTGGAAAATCCATCTATCTGGCTTCCGTTTCTTCCAGTCTTCACCCGGATGTTGTTAATGTGGACATTGGCAGCCATTGATTTGCAAACGAGGAGCTATTGAATATACATCGCCCTGTAATCATTTTGATAGATTATAAACGTTTACTAATACCTAAAGTTGGATTACAAAAGGATTTCGAAGTGTTTTGTGAAAGTTTATCGTCGACTTTTTTAATTTAAAAAAATTACGCAGCGTTTAAAAACGATGTTTTTTTCTGAATGACACAGCTTCCATAGAAAGCTATTTTGGGTATATATGGACCGATTTAAACGAAAAAAAGACCCAATAGTGATGTTTATGGGGCATATAGGAGTGCCAAGAAAGAAGCTCGTCAAAGGTAATGAATGTTTTATATTTTATTTCTGCGTTTTGTGCTGCGTCGGATAAGCAGAGTCTTTGTTTACGTCGCATTCATGCATTTTCAGGTGGTGCATGCTATCAGATAATAGCTTCTCATGCTTTCGCCGAAAAGCATTTTAAAAATCTGACTTGTTGGCTAGGTTCACAACGAGTGTAGCTTTAATTCAATACCCTGCTTGTGAATTTTGATCAAGGTTTGAGTTTTAACCTCTTTGATCTCTAGGGGCGCTATTTCATTTTTGGATAAAAAACGTTCCCGTTTTAAGCGCGATATTTTGTCACGAAAAGATGCTCGACTATGCATATTCTTGACAGTTTTTGAAAGAAAACACTCTGAAGTTTCAGAATCTGCAAAGATATTGTCTGTAAGTGCCCCAGAACTCATTCTACAGGCGAAACCAAGATGATGCATCAACCAGGAAATGAGCAGAATTTCTGAAGCTCTGTTTTCCATTGTCTCCTTATATGGCTGTGATTGCGCAAGGAATGAGCCTACACTTTCTGTCGTTCCCCCAAAGTGTTAGCAGCATTGTGACGTATTTGTAGGCATATCATTGGAAGATTGACCATAAGAGACTACATTTTCCAAGTGTCCGCCTGGTGTCCCTGCGTCGAAATTGGAGCGTAAAGCCAGGTGCAATTATTTTTCCATTTGAGAGCAAGGAGAAACCAGGCTTCCACGAAGGATATATCATTGAAGAGATATGTGGAAAAACACCTTGAGGATTGATTCTAAACCACGTTTGCCATGTTTCAGTCGATATTATGGAGTTAATTTGGAAAAAAGTTCGCGTTTTGAGGGCTGAATTTTCGTTTTTTTTTTTTTTTTTT
Source organism: Oncorhynchus clarkii lewisi (assembly GCF_045791955.1). Lineage (NCBI taxonomy): Eukaryota > Metazoa > Chordata > Actinopteri > Salmoniformes > Salmonidae > Oncorhynchus > Oncorhynchus clarkii. The sequence goes on from NC_092170.1 coordinate 46,671,872, forward strand.
TTTTTTTTTGTTTTTGGTAGCCAAATGTGATGTACAAAACGGAGCTATTTCTAATACACAAATAATCTTTTGGGAAAAACGGAGCATCTGCTATCTAACTGAGAGTCTCCTCATTGAAAACATCAGAAGTTCTTCAAAGGTAAGTTATTTTATTTGAAGGCTTTACTTGTTTTTGTGATAGTTGCCTGCTAAATGCTAACGCTAATGCTAACGCTAATGCTAACGCTAAATGCTACGCTAGCTAGCTACTGTTACACAAATGATTGTTTTCCTATGGTTGAAAAGCATATTTTGAAAATCTGAGATGACAGTGTTGTTAACAAAAGGCTAAGTTTGAGAGCTAGCATATTTATTTCATTTCATTTGCGATTTTCATGAATAGTTAACGTTGCGTTATGGTAATGAGCTTAGGTCTATAAATAGAATCCCGGATCCGGGTTTGGCCGTCGCAACAGGTTAACGAGTACATTTAGCATTTAGCGTAGCGCATTTGCATTTCCAGGTGCCTACTGGAGACATATGCGTCTCAAGTAGAGTCAAGAAGTTTTAAAAGAGGACAAAATTTAATATCGACCTGCATGCAATTCATACAAATTCCACACGATGTCGCCATTGTCGTCATTTTCAATTGCAATTTTGTTGGAAAATCCAAGTATCTGGCATCCGTTTCTTCCAGTCTCCACCAGGACGCTGTAAATGTGGACAATGGCAGCCATTGATTTGCAGATGAGGAGCTATTGAATATACATCGCCCTGTAATCATTTTGATAGATTATAAACGTTTACTAATACCTAAAGTTGGATTACAAAAGGATTTCGAAGTGTTTTGTGAAAGTTTATCGTCGACTTTTTTAATTTTAAAAAATGATGCAGCGTTAAAAAACAATGTTTTTTTCTGAATGACACAGCTTCCATAGAAAGCTATTTTGGGTATATATGGACCGATTTAAACGAAAAAAAGACCCAATAGTGATGTTTATGGGGCATATAGGAGTGCCAAGAAAGAAGCTCGTCAAAGGTAATGAATGTTTTATATTTTATTTCTGCGTTTTGTGCTGCGTCGGATAAGCAGAGTCTTTGTTTACGCCGCATTCAGGCATTTTCAGGTGGTGCATGCTATCAGATAATACCTTCTCATGCTTTCGCCGAAAAGCATTTTAAAAATCTGACTTGTTGGCTAGGTTCACAACGAGTGTAGCTTTAATTCAATACCCTGCTTGTGAATTTTGATCAAGGTTTGAGTTTTAACGAGTACATTTAGCATTTAGCGTAGCGCATTTGCATTTCCAGGTGCCTACTTGAGACATATGCGTCTCAAGTAGAATCAAGAAGTTAACCCTCGCAAGGCTGCAGGCCCAGACGGCATCCCCAGCCGCGCCCTCAGAGCATGCGCAGACCAGCTGGCCGGTGTGTTTACGGACATATTCAATCAATCCCTATACCAGTCTGCTGTTCCCACATGCTTCAAGAGGGCCACCATTGTTCCTGTTCCCAAGAAAGCTAAGGTAACTGAGCTAAACGACTACCGCCCCGTAGCACTCACATCCGTCATCATGAAGTGCTTTGAGAGACTAGTCAAGGACCATATCACCTCCACCCTACCTGACACCCTAGACCCACTCCAATTTGCTTACCGCCCAAATAGGTCCACAGACGATGCAATCTCAACCACACTGCACACTGCCCTAACCCATCTGGACAAGATGAATACCTATGTGAGAATGCTGTTCATCGACTGCAGCTCGGCATTCAACACCATAGTACCCTCCAAGCTCGTCATCAAGCTCGAGACCCTGGGTCTCGACCCCGCCCTGTGCAACTGGGTACTGGACTTCCTGACGGGCCGCCCCCAGGTGGTGAGGGTAGGCAACAACATCTCCTCCCCGCTGATCCTCAACACTGGGGCCCCACAAGGGTGCGTTCTGAGCCCTCTCCTGTACTCCCTGTTCACCCACGACTGCGTGGCCACGCACGCCTCCAACTCAATCATCAAGTTTGCGGACCACACAACAGTGGTAGGCTTGATTACCAACAACGACGAGACGGCCTACAGGGAGGAGGCGAGGGCCCTCGGAGTGTGGTGTCAGGAAAATAACCTCACACTCAACGTCAACAAAACTAAGGAGATGATTGTGGACTTCAGGAAACAGTAGAGGGAACACCCCCCTATCCACATCGATGGAACAGTAGTGGAGAGGGTAGCAAGTTTTAAGTTCCTCGGCATACACATCACAGACAAACTGAATTGGTCCACTCACACAGACAGCATCGTGAAGAAGGCGCAGCAGCGCCTCTTCAACCTCAGGAGGCTGAAGAAATTTGGCTTGTCACCAAAAGCACTCACTAACTTCTACAGATGCACAATCGAGAGCATCCTGGCGGGCTGTATCACCGCCTGGTATGGCAACTGCACCGCCCTCAACCGTAAGGCTCTCCAGAGGGTAGTGAGTTCTGCACAACGCATCACCGGGGGCAAACTACCTGCCCTCCAGGACACCTACACCACCCGATGTCACAGGAAGGCCATAAAGATCATCAAGGTCATCAACCACCCGAGCCACTGCCTGTTCACCCCGCTATCATCCAGAAGGCGAGGTCAGTACAGGTGCATCAAAGCTGGGACCGAGAGACTGAAAAACAGCTTCTATCTCAAGGCCATCAGACTGTTAAACAGCCACCACTAACACTGAGTGGCTGCTGCCAACACACTGACACTGACTCAACTCCAGCCACTTTAATAATGGGAATTGATGGGAAATGATGTAAATATATCACTAGCCACTTTAAACAATGCTACCTTATATAATGTTACTTACCCTACATTATTCATCTCATATGCATACGTATATACTGTACTCTATATCATCGACTGTATCCTTATGTAATACATGTATCACTAGCCACTTTAAACTATGCCACTTTGTTTACATACTCATCTCATTTGTACATACTGTACTCGATACCATCTACTGTATCTCGCCTATGCTGCTCTGTACCATCACTCATTCATATATCCTTATGTACATATTCTTTATCCCCTTACACTGTGTACAAGACAGTAGTTTTGGAATTGTTAGTTAGATTACTTGTTATTACTGCATTGTCGGAACTAGAAGCACAAGCATTTCGCTACACTCGCATTAACATCTGCTAACCATGTGTATGTGACAAATAAAATTTGATTTGATTTGATTTTAAGGAGGAGACGGAGAGACAGCCTGGTGCGAGGGGCTGCCACCGGAGGGCTGGTGTGTGGAGGTGGCACCGGGTAGACCGGATCGTGAAGGCGCACTGGAGGTCTCGAGCACCGAGCCTGCCCAACCCTACCTGGCGAAATGCTCCCCGCACTGGGCTGTGCTGGCGAACCGGGGACACCATGCGTAGGGCTGGTTCCATGTACCCCGGCCCAAGGAGACGCACTGGAGACCAGATGCGCTGAGCCGGCTTCATGGCACCTGGCTCGATGCCCATTTTAGCCAGGCCGATACGAGGCGCTGCTATGTACCGCACCGGGCTATGCCTGCGCACCGGGAACACCGTGCGCCTCACGCCATATCACGGTTGGCTCAGGTCTCCTACCTGACTTAGCCACACTCCCCGTCTGCCTCCCCCAATACATTTTTGGGGCTGCCTCTAGGGCTTCCCACCGCACTGCCGTGCTGCCTCCTCATACCACCGCCTCTCGGCTTTCGCTGCCTCCAGCTCTGCCTTGGGTCGGCGATACTCTCCAGCCTGTGCCCATGGTCCCTTGCCATCCAGAATCTCCTCCCATGTCCAGGAGTCCTGAGATCGCTGCTGCTGCCCGTTACCACGCTGCTTGGTCCTTTGGTGGTGGGTGATTCTGTAACGGTCGTCGTATGAAGGAGAAGAAGAGGACCAATGCGCAGCGTGGTAAGTGTCCATATTTAATAGAACAAACTGAACACCACAAAATACAAAAATAAGAAAGTGAAATAACAAACCGAAACAGTTCCGTGTGGAACACAGAGACACAGGAAACAATCACCCACCACTCAAAAGTGAAACCAAGTATGGTTCTCAATCGGGGACAACGATATACAGCTGCATCTGATTGAGAACCATACCAGGCCAAACACCGAAATCCCAAATCATAGAAAAAGGGAAAATAGACAACCCACCCAACTCACATCCTGACCATACTAAACAAAGACATAACCAAACAACTAAGGTCAGAACATGACAATCACACCATTTTATTGATAAACTACATGGTAATGTAAAATGTGTATTTTTTAGTGATCCAATACGTAATATAGTACACTCATGGAGAGACTCTAATTGTGGATTTAAAAGAAAACATGAATCATCAGCGTACAATGACACCTTAGTTTTTAGGCCATGGATTTCTAATCCCTTAATATTATTGTTGGATCTAATCTTTGCAGCTAACATTTCGATGGCAATAATAAATAGATATGCCGAAAGTGGATGACCTTGTTTTACTCCTCTGGAGAGTTTAAAACTTTCTGAGATGTAGCCATTATTTACTATTTTACACCTAGGGATACTATACATAACCTTAACCCATTTTTTAAGAGATTCCCCAAAATGTAAATATTCTAGGCATTTATATATAAACTCCAGTCGTACTTTATCAAAAGCCTTTTCAAAATCAGCTATGAAAACCAGACCCGGTGTCCCCGATATTTCATAGTGTTCTATTGTTTCCAGTACTTATCTTATATTATCTCCAATGTATCGTCCATGTAACAAACCTGTCTGATTAGGATTAATAATATCTGACAATACTTTTTTAATTCTATGCGCCAAGCATTTTGCTAGGATTTTTGCATCACAACACTGAAGTCTAAGAGGTCTCCAATTTTTTAAATGGACTGGATCTTTATATATACCACTTGGGTCCTGTTTCAGTAATAATGATATCAGACCTTCTTGTTGCGTGTCTGATAATCTACCATTTATATAGGAGTGGTTAAAACATGCTAATAATGGTCCTTTGAGTATACCAAAAAAAGTTTTGTATACTTCCACTGGTATGCCATCCAGCCCTGGAGTTTTCCCATCCTTAAAGGCCACAATTGCATCAAGCAGTTCCTCCTCTGTAATTTGGCCTTCACATGAGTCTTTCTGTACAGATGTTAATTTTATAATATTATTAGGAAAAAAATCCATACAATTAGGTTCAGTCAGTGGAGATGGAGGAGCCTGAAATGAAAACGTATTCTTAAAGTACTTTACTTCCTATTTCAAAATATAATTTGGTGAATCATGCGTGACTCCCTCATTTGTAACAAGTTAATACATTTTTTTGGTAGCATTTCTATATTGAAGATTGAAAAATAATTTGGTGCATTTTTCCACATATTCCATCCAGTTCACTTAATTTTTAGAATATATTACACTGGATCTTTCTTGAATAAATTCCTCCATTTCTTTTTGTTTTTCCTCTAACTTACTCTGTGCCTCTATGGTAACGTTTTTATTGCTATCTAACTGTACTGTTAGTCCTTCAATTTCCTTTGTTAATATGGACTCTATTGATCTAAATGAGCAATGGACATTAGACCAATGGGAAACTGTCTGATGAGACCAAATTTGAGATTTTTGGTTCCAACCGCTGTGTCTTTGTGAGAAGCAGAGTAGGTGAACGGATGTGTGGTTCCCACCATGAAGGATGGAAGAGGAGGTGTGATGGTGTGGGGGTGTTTTTCTGTTGACACTGTATGTGATTTATAATTCAAGGCACACTTAACCAGCATGGCTACCACAGCATTCTGCAGCTATACGCCACTCATTTGGTATGCGCTTAGTGGGACTATCATTTGTTTTCCAACAGGACAATGACCCAAAACACACCTCCTGGCTGTGTAAGGGCTATTTGACCAAGAACTAGAGTGATGAAGTGCTGCATCAGATGACCTGGCCTCCACATTCACCTGACCTCAACCCAATTGAGATGGCTTGGGATGAGTTGGACTGCAGAGTGAAGAAAAAGCCGCCAACAAGTGCTCAGCAAATGTGGGAACTCCTTGAAGACTGTTGGAAAAGCATTCCAGGTGAAGCTGGTTGAGAGAATGCCAAGAGTTTGCAAAGCTGTCATCAAGACAAAGTGTGGCTACTTTGAAGAATCTAAAGTATAAAATATATTTTTATTTGTTTAACACTTTTTTGGTTACCACATGATTCCATATGTGTTATTTCATAGTTGTGATGTCTTCACTATAACTCTACAATGTAGAAATTAGTAAAAAATAAAGAAAAACCCTTGAATGAATAGGTGTGTCGGAACTTTCAACTGGTATTGTAGGTTGGCACGGGCTTGAGGCAAAGTACACAATTAACCATTGAGAGGCAAAATGGTTCTAGGGTCATCGAAGGTGATTACACAGCCCCCAATAAGGCAATAGAAGAATAACGTCAGGGAAAAGGTTCAAGGAATTTCATTTCCAGAGGTTACTCGTTTTCCCTGCCTGGTATACATTCTGTTATGAAAAACCTCAAGATCTTCTCGAAATTGTCCACCAATATAAAAACATGAGGTGACCCAAAAAGAACATTTCCACCATGACATAGTAATCCTGTAAGTGGTGGTGAACGGGACAGGGGGAATGAAAACACAGCGTATTGATGCAACTTAAGAAGAAGCTTTCCAAAGAGAAAATAATATCTCCAAAGAATCTCAAACAAATTTGCAAACTGGCAGCCACACAAAGAGAGTAAAGCTCTGTCAAATGGTTTCTGTTGGACTGGAATACAATACAAGATGCAGGGGGAGTTCAGTTTCTGTTGGACTAGAATACAATACAATATGGGAGTTCAGTTTCTGTTGGACTAGAATACAATACAATATGGGAGTTCAGTTTCTGTTGGACTAGAATACAATACAATATGGGAGTTCAGTTTTTGTTGGACTAGAATACAATACAATATGGGAGTTCAGTTTCTGTTGGACTAGAATACAATACAATATGGGAGTTCAGTTTCTGTTGGACTAGAATACAATACAATATGCAGGGGGAGTTCAGTTTCTGTTGGACTGGAATACAATACAATATGGGAGTTCAGTTTCTGTTGGACTAGAATACAATACAATATGGGAGTTCAGTTTCTGTTGGACTAGAATACAATACAATATGGGAGTTCAGTTTCTGTTGGACTAGAATACAATACAATATGGGAGTTCAGTTTCTGTTGGACTAGAATACAATACAATATGGGAGTTCAGTTTCTGTTGGACTAGAATACAATACAATATGGGAGTTCAGTTTCTGTTGGACTAGAATACAATACAATATGGGAGTTCAGTTTCTGTTGGACTAGAATACAATACAATATGGGAGTTCAGTTTCTGTTGGACTGGAATACAATACAAGATGCAGGGGGAGTTCAGTTTCTGTTGGACTAGAATACAATACAATATGGGAGTTCAGTTTCTGTTGGACTAGAATACAATACAATATGGGAGTTCAGTTTCTGTTGGACTGGAATACAATACAAGATGCAGGGGGAGTTCAGTTTCTGTTGGACTAGAATACAATACAATATGGGAGTTCAGTTTCTGTTGGACTAGAATACAATACAATATGGGAGTTCAGTTTCTGTTGGACTGGAATACAATACAATATGGGAGTTCAGTTTCTGTTGGACTAGAATACAATACAATATGGGAGTTCAGTTTCTGTTGGACTAGAATACAATACAATATGGGAGTTCAGTTTCTGTTGGACTGGAATACAATACAATATGGGAGTTCAGTTTCTGTTGGACTAGAATACAATACAATATGGGAGTTCAGTTTCTGTTGGACTAGAATACAATACAATATGGGAGTTCAGTTTCTGTTGGACTAGAATACAATACAATATGGGAGTTCAGTTTCTGTTGGACTAGAATACAATACAATATGGGAGTTCAGTTTCTGTTGGACTAGAATACAATACAATATGGGAGTTCAGTTTCTGTTGGACTAGAATACAATACAATATGGGAGTTCAGTTTCTGTTGGACTAGAATACAATACAATATGCAGGGGGAGTTCAGTTTCTGTTGGACTAGAATACAATACAAGATGCAGGGGGAGTTCAGTTTCTGTTGGACTGGAATACAATACAATATGGGAGTTCAGTTTCTGTTGGACTGGAATACAATACAAGATGCAGGGGGAGTTCAGTTTCTGTTGGACTAGAATACAATACAATATGGGAGTTCAGTTTCTGTTGGACTAGAATACAATACAATATGGGAGTTCAGTTTCTGTTGGACTGGAATACAATACAAGATGCAGGGGGAGTTCAGTTTCTGTTGGACTAGAATACAATACAATATGGGAGTTCAGTTTCTGTTGGACTAGAATACAATACAATATGGGAGTTCAGTTTCTGTTGGACTAGAATACAATACAATATGGGAGTTCAGTTTCTGTTGGACTAGAATACAATACAATATGGGAGTTCAGTTTCTGTTGGACTGGAATACAATACAATATGGGAGTTCAGTTTCTGTTGGACTAGAATACAATACAATATGGGAGTTCAGTTTCTGTTGGACTAGAATACAATACAATATGGGAGTTCAGTTTCTGTTGGACTAGAATACAATACAATATGCAGGGGGAGTTCAGTTTCTGTTGGACTAGAATACAATACAATATGGGAGTTCAGTTTCTGTTGGACTAGAATACAATACAATATGGGAGTTCAGTTTCTGTTGGACTAGAATACAATACAATATGGGAGTTCAGTTTCTGTTGGACTAGAATACAATACAATATGGGAGTTCAGTTTCTGTTGGACTAGAATACAATACAATATGGGAGTTCAGTTTCTGTTGGACTAGAATACAATACAATATGGGAGTTCAGTTTCTGTTGGACTAGAATACAATACAATATGGGAGTTCAGTTTCTGTTGGACTAGAATCCAATACAATATGCAGGGGGAGTTCAGTTTCTGTTGGACTAGAATACAATACAATATGGGAGTTCAGTTTCTGTTGGACTAGAATACAATACAATATGGGAGTTCAGTTTCTGTTGGACTAGAATACAATACAATATGGGAGTTCAGTTTCTGTTGGACTAGAATACAATACAAGATGCAGGGGGAGTTCAGTTTCTGTTGGACTGGAATACAATACAATATGGGAGTTCAGTTTCTGTTGGACTGGAATACAATACAAGATGCAGGGGGAGTTCAGTTTCTGTTGGACTAGAATACAATACAATATGGGAGTTCAGTTTCTGTTGGACTAGAATACAATACAATATGGGAGTTCAGTTTCTGTTGGACTGGAATACAATACAAGATGCAGGGGGAGTTCAGTTTCTGTTGGACTAGAATACAATACAATATGGGAGTTCAGTTTCTGTTGGACTAGAATACAATACAATATGGGAGTTCAGTTTCTGTTGGACTGGAATACAATACAAGATGCAGGGGGAGTTCAGTTTCTGTTGGACTAGAATACAATACAATATGGGAGTTCAGTTTCTGTTGGACTAGAATACAATACAATATGGGAGTTCAGTTTCTGTTGGACTGGAATACAATACAATATGGGAGTTCAGTTTCTGTTGGACTAGAATACAATACAATATGGGAGTTCAGTTTCTGTTGGACTAGAATACAATACAATATGCAGGGGGAGTTCAGTTTCTGTTGGACTAGAATACAATACAATATGGGAGTTCAGTTTCTGTTGGACTAGAATACAATACAATATGGGAGTTCAGTTTCTGTTGGACTAGAATACAATACAATATGGGAGTTCAGTTTCTGTTGGACTAGAATACAATACAATATGGGAGTTCAGTTTCTGTTGGACTAGAATACAATACAATATGGGAGTTCAGTTTCTGTTGGACTAGAATACAATACAATATGCAGGGGGAGTTCAGTTTCTGTTGGACTAGAATACAATACAATATGGGAGTTCAGTTTCTGTTGGACTAGAATACAATACAATATGGGAGTTCAGTTTTTGTTGGACTAGAATCCAACACGATGTGCAGGGAGAGTTCAGTGGAAAGTCTGTGGGTCACTGGGTCCTCAGCTCTAGTAGGGCTGGAATGCATACTAATTCAGTAAAAATTATCAGTTTGAAATATATTTAAAATAGCAGGTGGATGACATCAGTCATAAAGTACATAAAACAAAAAAAGCAGGTGGTGACAGAGTGATCCATGTTGTTAGGGGTCTTAGTGGTGTCATTAGAGTGATCCATGTTGTTAGGGGTCTTAGTGGTGTCATTAGAGTGATCCATGTTGTTAGGGGTCTTAGTGGTGTCATTAGAGTGATCCATGTTGTTAGGGGTCTTAGTGGTGTCATTAGAGTGATCCATGTTGTTAGGGGTCTTAGTGGTGTCATTAGAGTGATCCATGTTGTTAGGGGTCTTAGTGGTGTCATTAGAGTGATCCATGTTGTTAGGGGTCTTAGTGGTGTCATTAGAGTGATCCATGTTGTTAGGGTCTTAGTGGTGTCATTAGAGTGATCCATGTTGTTAGGGGTCTTAGTGGTGACAGAGTGATCCATGTTGTTAGGGGTCTTAGTGGTGTCATTAGAGTGATCCATGTTGTTAGGGGTCTTAGTGGTGACAGAGTGATCCATGTTGTTAGGGGTCTTAGTGGTGTCATTAGAGTGATCCATGTTGTTAGGGGTCTTAGTGGTGTCATTAGAGTGATCCATGTTGTTAGGGGTCTTAGTGGTGACAGAGTGATCCATGTTGTTAGGGGTCTTAGTGGTGACAGAGTGATCCATGTTGTTAGGGGTCTTAGTGGTGTCATTAGAGTGATCCATGTTGTTAGGGGTCTTAGTGGTGTCATTAGAGTGATCCATGTTGTAAGGGTCTTAGTGGTGTCATTAGAGTGATCCATGTTGTTAGGGGTCTTAGTGGTGTCATTAGAGTGATCCATGTTGTTAGGGGTCTTAGTGGTGACAGAGTGATCCATGTTGTTAGGGGTCTTAGTGGTGTCATTAGAGTGATCCATGTTGTTAGGGGTCTTAGTGGTTACAGAGTGATCCATGTTGTTAGGGGTCTTAGTGGTGACAGAGTGATCCACGTTGTTAGGGGTCTTAGTGGTGACAGAGTGATCCATGTTGTTAGGGGTCTTAGTGGTGACAGAGTGATCCATGTTGTTAGGGGTCTTAGTGGTGACAGAGTGATCCATGTTGTTAGGGGTCTTAGTGGTGTCATTAGAGTGATCCATGTTGTTAGGGGTCTTAGTGGTGTCATTAGAGTGATCCATGTTGTTAGGGGTCTTGGTGGTGTCATTAGAGTGATCCATGTTGTTAGGGTTCTTAGTGGTGTCATTAGAGTGATCCATGTTGTTAGGGGTCTTAGTGGTGTCATTAGAGTGATCCATGTTGTTAGGGGTCTTAGTGGTGTCATTAGAGTGATCCATGTTGTTAGGGGTCTTAGTGGTGACAGAGTGATCCATGTTGTTAGGGGTCTTAGTGGTGACAGAGTGATCCATGTTGTTAGGGGTCTTAGTGGTGACAGAGTGATCCATGTTGTTAGGGGTCTTAGTGGTGACAGAGTGATCCATGTTGTTAGGGGTCTTAGTGGTGACAGAGTGATCCATGTTGTTAGGGGTCTTAGTGGTGACAGAGTGATCCATGTTGTTAGGGGTCTTAGTGGTGACAGAGTGATCCATGTTGTTAGGGGTCTTAGTGGTGACAGAGTGATCCATGTTGTTAGGGGTCTTAGTGGTGACAGAGTGATCCATGTTGTTAGGGGTCTTAGTGGTGACAGAGTGATCCATGTTGTTAGGGGTCTTAGTGGTGTCATTAGAGTGATCCATGTTGTAAGGGTCTTAGTGGTGTCATTAGAGTGATCCATGTTGTTAGGGGTCTTAGTGGTGACAGAGTGATCCATGTTGTTAGGGGTCTTAGTGGTGACATTAGAGTGATCCATGTTGTTAGGGGTCTTAGTGGTGACAGAGTGATCCATGTTGTTAGGGGTCTTAGTGGTGACAGAGTGATCCATGTTGTTAGGGGTCTTAGTGGTGACAGAGTGATCCATGTTGTTAGGGGTCTTAGTGGTGTCATTAGAGTGATCCATGTTGTTAGGGGTCTTAGTGGTGTCATTAGAGTGATCCATGTTGTTAGGGGTCTTAGTGGTGACAGAGTGATCCATGTTGTTAGGGGTCTTAGTGGTGACATTAGAGTGATCCATGTTGTTAGGGGTCTTAGTGGTGACAGAGTGATCCATGTTGTTAGGGGTCTTAGTGGTGACAGAGTGATCCATGTTGTTAGGGGTCTTAGTGGTGACAGAGTGATCCATGTTGTTAGGGGTCTTAGTGGTGACAGAGTGATCCATGTTGTTAGGGGTCTTAGTGGTGACAGAGTGATCCATGTTGTTAGGGGTCTTAGTGGTGACAGAGTGATCCATGTTGTTAGGGGTCTTAGTGGTGACAGAGTGATCCATGTTGTTAGGGGTCTTAGTGGTGACATTAGAGTGATCCATGTTGTTAGGGGTCTTAGTGGTGACAGAGTGATCCATGTTGTTAGGGGTCTTAGTGGTGACAGAGTGATCCATGTTGTTAGGGGTCTTAGTGGTGACAGAGTGATCCATGTTGTTAGGGGTCTTAGTGGTGACAGAGTGATCCATGTTGTTAGGGGTCTTAGTGGTGACAGAGTGATCCATGTTGTTAGGGGTCTTAGTGGTGACAGAGTGATCCATGTTGTTAGGGGTCTTAGTGGTGACAGAGTGATCCATGTTGTTAGGGGTCTTAGTGGTGACAGAGTGATCCATGTTGTTAGGGGTCTTAGTGGTGACAGAGTGATCCATGTTGTTAGGGGTCTTAGTGGTGACAGAGTGATCCATGTTGTTAGGGGTCTTAGTGGTGTCATTAGAGTGATCCATGTTGTAAGGGTCTTAGTGGTGTCATTAGAGTGATCCATGTTGTTAGGGGTCTTAGTGGTGACAGAGTGATCCATGTTGTTAGGGGTCTTAGTGGTGTCATTAGAGTGATCCATGTTGTTAGGGGTCTTAGTGGTGACAGAGTGATCCATGTTGTTAGGGGTCTTAGTGGTGTCATTAGAGTGATCCATGTTGTTAGGGGTCTTAGTGGTGTCATTAGAGTGATCCATGTTGTTAGGGGTCTTAGTGGTGACAGAGTGATCCATGTTGTTAGGGGTCTTAGTGGTGACATTAGAGTGATCCATGTTGTTAGGGGTCTTAGTGGTGACAGAGTGATCCATGTTGTTAGGGGTCTTAGTGGTGACAGAGTGATCCATGTTGTTAGGGGTCTTAGTGGTGACAGAGTGATCCATGTTGTTAGGGGTCTTAGTGGTGACAGAGTGATCCATGTTGTTAGGGGTCTTAGTGGTGACAGAGTGATCCATGTTGTTAGGGGTCTTAGTGGTGACAGAGTTATCCATGTTGTTAGGGGTCTTAGTGGTGACAGAGTGATCCATGTTGTTAGGGGTCTTAGTGGTGACATTAGAGTGATCCATGTTGTTAGGGGTCTTAGTGGTGACAGAGTGATCCATGTTGTTAGGGGTCTTAGTGGTGACAGAGTGATCCATGTTGTTAGGGGTCTTAGTGGTGTCATTAGAGTGATCCATGTTGTTAGGGGTCTTAGTGGTGACAGAGTGATCCATGTTGTTAGGGGTCTTAGTGGTGACAGAGTGATCCATGTTGTTAGGGGTCTTAGTGGTGACAGAGTGATCCATGTTGTTAGGGGTCTTTGTGGTGACAGAGTGATCCATGTTGTTAGGGGTCTTAGTGGTGACAGAGTGATCCATGTTGTTAGGGGTCTTAGTGGTGACAGAGTGATCCATGTTGTTAGGGGTCTTAGTGGTGTCATTAGAGTGATCCATGTTGTAAGGGTCTTAGTGGTGTCATTAGAGTGATCCATGTTGTTAGGGGTCTTAGTGGTGACAGAGTGATCCATGTTGTTAGGGGTCTTAGTGGTGTCATTAGAGTGATCCATGTTGTTAGGGGTCTTAGTGGTGACAGAGTGATCCATGTTGTTAGGGGTCTTAGTGGTGTCATTAGAGTGATCCATGTTGTTAGGGGTCTTAGTGGTGTCATTAGAGTGATCCATGTTGTTAGGGGTCTTAGTGGTGACAGAGTGATCCATGTTGTTAGGGGTCTTAGTGGTGACATTAGAGTGATCCATGTTGTTAGGGGTCTTAGTGGTGACAGAGTGATCCATGTTGTTAGGGGTCTTAGTGGTGACAGAGTGATCCATGTTGTTAGGGGTCTTAGTGGTGACAGAGTGATCCATGTTGTTAGGGGTCTTAGTGGTGACAGAGTGATCCATGTTGTTAGGGGTTTTAGTGGTGACAGAGTGATCCATGTTGTTAGGGGTTTTAGTGGTGACAGAGTGATCCATGTTGTTAGGGGTTTTAGTGGTGACAGAGTGATCCATGTTGTTAGGGGTCTTAGTGGTGACAGAGTGATCCATGTTGTTAGGGGTCTTAGTGGTGACAGAGTGATCCATGTTGTTAGGGGTCTTAGTGGTGACAGAGTGATCCATGTTGTTAGGGGTCTTAGTGGTGACAGAGTGATCCATGTTGTTAGGGGTTTTAGTGGTGACAGAGTGATCCATGTTGTTAGGGGTATTAGTGGTGACAGAGTGATCCATGTTGTTAGGGGTCTTAGTGGTGACAGAGTGATCCATGTTGTTAGGGGTCTTAGTGGTGACAGAGTGATCCATGTTGTTAGGGGTCTTAGTGGTGACAGAGTGATCCATGTTGTTAGGGGTCTTAGTGGTGACAGAGTGATCCATGTTGTTAGGGGTCTTAGTGGTGACAGAGTGATCCATGTTGTTAGGGGTCTTAGTGGTGACAGAGTGATCCATGTTGTAAGGGAATACCCCCCTGATTTGTACAAAAATAAATGTCAAAATATTGGCATTGGACAAACCATGTACACGATGTCCAATACCACCCAAAGCGGCGTTGATTCGTGCAAAGTATATGGCAAATGCCATATGGCAATTGCCAATTGTAACACCTCAAAAATCCAACAGGGGGCGAGTGCGCTCCACCTGGGTTTTTCATATTGGAAATGCAACCCAAGTCAACATCCAAAAGAAAAATTTTGAAAAAATGATATTTTTTTCAAAAACTTTTTACCCCTTAAAAAAGTGCTTTCTGGGCCTTTTTTCGAATTTCTTTCGCTTTTTTTGTCAATTACACATGTGTAAGAACTGTATGAATATACTTTTGTCCAATTTTGATATCAAATTTTTTTTTTTTTAATTACATGCGCATAAGGCATATGTTTTGTCCATTTGCAATATGATTTCATAGGAAGTCAAAAGTCAAAAGTCAAAAATGTCAAAATTTGGTAAAAAACTTCACACATCCTTAAAAAAGTGCTTTCTGGACCGTTTTTCAAAATTCTTTCAATTTTTATGTCAATTACACATGTATAAGAACTTTATCAACATACTTTAGTCATACTTTATTATCATTTTTTTTTTTTTTTTACTAGTGCATAAGGCATATGTTTTCTCCATTTGGAATATGATTTCATAGGAAGTCAAAAGTCAAAGTCAAAAGTAACGATTTTCCTCCGTGCAACTGGTGATCTGAAATGTGCAACTGGTGATCTGAAATGTGCAACTGGTGATCTGAAATGTGCAACTGGTAACCCCAAAAAAAATAATTTGATTCTATGTTTCCTTACTTTTTCAAAGTCACTGTGCATTTGCAATATGTTTTAAAGGGCAGGTACCATCACGAATTTGTCATGCTATAAAAATCCTGCAGGAATGTGAAATTGACTGGCCCGATGAACTCGGGATGGCTTTGCAGTGATTCTGGGTCATCTCAATCGCTCGTTTGGGTTGATTTCAGAATGTCGCTTTTGGTGATGTTTTTTCACTATAGAATCATATTGCAAATGCACGTGCAACTGCTCACCCAAAAAAAAAATGTTTAGATTTTTTTTGTTTATGTTTCCTTACTTTTTCAAAGTCACTGTGCATTTGCAACATGTTTTTTCACTATAGAATCATATTGCAAATGCACGTGCAACTGGTCATCCCCCCAAAAAAATTTTAGATTTTTTTTGTTTATGTTTCCTTACTTTTTCAAAGTCACTGTGCATTTGCAATATGTTTTTTCACTATAGAATCATATTGCAAATGCACATGCAACTGGTCATCCCCCCAAAAAAAATTTAGATTTTTTTTGTTTATGTTTCCTTACTTTTTCAAAGTCACTGTGCATTTGCAATATGTTTTTTCACTATAGAATCATATTGCAAATGCACATGCAACTGGTCATCCCCCAAAAAAAATTTTAGATTTTTTTTGTTTATTTTTCCTTACTTTTTCAAAGTCACTGTGCATTTGCAATATGTTTTTTCACTATAGAATCATATTGCAAATGCACATGCAACTGGTCATCCCCCCCAAAAAAATTTAGATTTTTTTTATGTTTCCTTACTTTTTCAAAGTCACTGTGCATTTGCAATATGTTTTTTCACTATAGAATCATATTGCAAATGCACATGCAACTGGTCATCCCCCCAAAAAAAATTTAGATTTTTTTTATGTTTCCTTACTTTTTCAAAGTCACTGTGCATTTGCAATATGTTTTTTCACTATAGAATCATATTGCAAATGCACGTGCAACTGGTCACCCAAAAATAAAAATTTTGGATTTTTTTTGTTTATGTTTCCTTACTTTTTCAAAGTCACTGTGCATTTGCAATATGTTTCAATGGGCAGGTACCATCACGAATTTGTCATGCTCAAAATTTTTTAGATGTATTTTTTTTTGTTTCTTACTTTTTCAAAGTCACTGTGCATTTGCAATATGTTTTTTCACTATAGAATCATATTGCAAATGCACATGCAACTGGTCATCCCCCCAAAAAATTTTTAGATTTTTTTTGTTTATGTTTCCTTACTTTTTCAAAGTCACTGTGCATTTGCAATATGTTTTTTCACTATAGAATCATATTGCAAATGCACGTGCAACTGGTCATCCCCCAAAAAAAAATTTAGATTTTTTTTGTTTATTTTTCCTTACTTTTTCAAAGTCACTGTGCATTTGCAATATGTTTTTTCACTATAGAATCATATTGCAAATGCACATGCAACTGGTCATCCCCCCCAAAAAAAATTAGATTTTTTTTATGTTTCCTTACTTTTTCAAAGTCACTGTGCATTTGCAATATGTTTTTTCACTATAGAATCATATTGCAAATGCACATGCAACTGGTCATCCCCCCCAAAAAAATTTAGATTTTTTTTGTTTATGTTTCCTTACTTTTTCAAAGTCACTGTGCATTTGCAATATGTTTTTTCACTATAGAATCATATTGCAAATGCACGTGCAACTGGTCACCCAAAAAAAAATAATTGGATTTTTTTTGTTTATGTTTCCTTACTTTTTCAAAGTCACTGTGCATTTGCAATATGTTTTTTCACTATAGAATCATATTGCAAATGCACATGCAACTGGTCATCCCCCCAAAAAAAATTTAGATTTTTTTTGTTTATGTTTCCTTACTTTTTCAAAGTCACTGTGCATTTGCAATATGTTTTTTCACTATAGAATCATATTGCAAATGCACGTGCAACTGGTCATCCCCCCAAAAAAAATTTAGATTTTTTTTGTTTATTTTTCCTTACTTTTTCAAAGTCACTGTGCATTTGCAATATGTTTTTTCACTATAGAATCATATTGCAAATGCACATGCAACTGGTCATCCCCCCCCAAAAAATTTAGATTTTTTTTATGTTTCCTTACTTTTTCAAAGTCACTGTGCATTTGCAATATGTTTTTTCACTATAGAATCATATTGCAAATGCACATGCAACTGGTCATCCCCCCAAAAAAATTTTAGATTTTTTTTGTTTATGTTTCCTTACTTTTTCAAAGTCACTGTGCATTTGCAATATGTTTTTTCACTATAGAATCATATTGCAAATGCACGTGCAACTGGTCATCCCCCCAAAAAAATTTTAGATTTTTTTTGTTTATTTTTCCTTACTTTTTCAAAGTCACTGTGCATTTGCAATATGTTTTTTCACTATAGAATCATATTGCAAATGCACATGCAACTGGTCATCCCCCCCCAAAAATTTTAGATTTTTTTTGTTTATGTTTCCTTACTTTTTCAAAGTCACTGTGCATTTGCAATATGTTTCAACGGGCAGGTACCATCACGAATTTGTCATGCTCAAAATTTTTTAGATGTATTTTTTTTTGTTTCTTACTTTTTCAAAGTCACTGTGCATTTGCAATATGTTTTAAAGGGCAGGTACCATCACGAATTTGTCATGCTATAAAAATCTTGCAGGAATGTGAAATTGACTGGCCCGATGAACTCGGGATGGCTTTGCAGTGATTCTGGGTCATCTCAATCGCTCGTTTGGGTTGATTTCAGAATGTCGCTTTTGGTGATGTTTTTTCACTATAGGATCATATTGCAAATGTACAAGAGTCAAGTGGACAAGAGTCCATCAGTCAATTAGATATCATTCTGACCACCAAACTGATACAAACTGACACCAAACCCACTTTTTCCAACTCGTTTAGTAGCCAACTATTACATACTTCAGAGCTGGCCCAAAATTCACAACCCCTTCGGTTCAAACCATAAAAAAACCATAAAACACGTAGTTACGTTCTAGCTGCGGGTCCATTTCTTATGTTATGTGTTGGCCTAGCTGAGGCGACCCCGAATCCCAAGTTTCGGCTCGATAGGTCATTTGGTGTCCGAGAAAAACCCTAATTGGTGCTGAAAATCCACTATTTTCCATGACTTGCTACGGGGTCCTTGAATGAGCTATTGGACAGAAACGTTGGGGTCTGTCTATATGGGCCGAGACGTTTGCAATGCACCTAGTCTTGCGACTCTGGGACATTTCTAAATGTCGTCATTTTCGTGATGCAAAAATGAATTGAAGTTATTTCAAATGTACGAGGCTGTTTCTCGGTCCGAGAACCTTCTAGAGCCACGTAACTCACCACGCACCATCTACGGGAGGTCTAGAACAGGTTTCTAAAGTTTCGGAACTCTAGGTCCGACGGTTCTTTTTTAGCTCCAACAAAGCTAACTATTGGAGCCACTGTCTGTCTCTACGCACCCCAATACGTCCCTCCTTCCAAGTTGTGTTTTAGTGTGATTTTTTTTTCCTTTGAATTTTTTTGGGAAAAATGACTGATTTACAGTTCATGGGGGTTGCCTAATCACACATATGAAGTTTTGGAAAGATCAGACTTTTTTAACCCTTCGAAACAGCCCCTAAGACACCAATTATGGCACTTCCGGTTGGCACAGGAAGTTATAAATCAACACATATCCTCATTGGGGTATGCTGTTACAGAATCCTGAGTTTTAAGTCCTTACGTTAAGAATTGACTGATCTACACAGGGTTGAATGCACTATGTCTATCAAACTGCATGCAGTGTATGGGTAAACACTTTTAGGGGCATTTTAACCACTTCCGGTTGGTCCAGGAAGCTTAGAATCAACACAGGTAGACCTCATAGTGGCCTGATGGACTGGTACCGAAGACAGGTTCATACGGCATTCATAACCCACATAGGCCTCAGGTTGAAATTAGGGGTGCAGGCAATGTATTCCTATGGGGAGAGATGACACTGTAATCTGTGAGATCAAAAAACACTGTTTTACTGTTAAGGGTTAATGCCACACGGTCAAGGTTAGGCTTGTTCAGATCGGGAGGACCTTAGGAACATTCATGTTGTGCAATTTTTCTTCTCACTCTAACGGTTCTCTCACTGTCACCCAAAAGCAAATGACATTGTGGTGCAGGCTTCATTTTGGGCCTACTATTCTAATGCTCGCTGCGCCTAGACCGAGCGAGCTACGGTCAAGCGGGATATCTCGCTGAACTCGGTACGGCCTAGGGATTATGGTAATGCCATTTCCTGCTCTCTGTGTCTTTAAGCACCGCACTTTATCACTCCATCCTTCCTGTGTGTGTGTGAGGGAGCTTTTCTTTGACATCTGTTGGGATTAATGACTGATTTACAGTTCAGAAGGGTTACCTAGTCACACATATGAAGTTTTGGAGAGATGTGACTTTTTTAACCCTTCGAAACAGAGAGTGTGACCCAATTAAAGGCACTTCCGGTTGGCACAGGAAGCTATAAGTAAACACATGTCTTGATTTACATAGCCACTTACAGAATCCCGAGTTTTAAGTCTTTACGTTAAGAATTGACTGATCTACACAGGGTTGAATGCACTATGTCTATCAAACTGCAGGCAGTGTATGGGTAAACACTTTTAGGGGCATTTTAACCACTTCCGGTTGCTCCAGGAAGCTTAGATTCGACACAGGTAGATCTCATAGTGGCCTGATGGACTGGTACCGAAGACAGGTTCATACGGCATTCATAACCCATATAGGCTTCAGGTTGAATTTTGTGGTGCAGGCAATGTATTCCTATGGGGAGAGATGTCACTGTAATCTGTGAGATCAAAAAACCCTGTTTTACTGTGAAGGGTTAATGCCACACGGTCAAGGTTAGGCTTGTTCAGATCGGGAGGACCTTAGGAACATTCATGTGGTGGAATTGTGCTTCTCACCCTAACGGTTCTCTCACTGCCACCCAAAATCAAATGACATTGTGGTGCAGGCTTCATTTTGGGCCTTCTTTTTTTCAAGTTTGCTGCACTCAGAACGAGCTACGGTCAAGCGGGGCGTCTCCTTGAACTCGGCACAGTCTGGAGACTATGGTGATGCCATTTTTTGTGTTGATTTCAGAATGCCATTTTGGTGATGGTCCCTCTCCGTTTAAACATATTGCAAATGTACAAAAGTCAACTAGCAAGTCAGTGTCCATCAGTCAATTAGATGTCATTATGACACCAAATGGATATCAATTGACACCAAACCCACTTTTTCCTACTCATTTAGTAGCCAACTATCACATATGTCAGAGCAGTCCCATAATTCACAGCGCCTTCGGTTTAAAACATAATAAAAAGGTAAAACACATAGTTACGTTCTAGCTGCGGGTCCAGTTCGGACATTATGTGAAGGCCTATGTGAGGCGACCCCGAATCCCGAGTTTCGGCTCGATAGGTCATTTGGTGTCCGAGAAAAACCCTAATTGGTGCTGAAAATCCACTTTTTTCCATGCCTTGCTACGGGGTCCTTGAACGAGCTATCGGACAGACACGTCGGAGTCCGTCTCTATGGGCCGAGCCGGTTTCAATGCACCTAGCCTTGCGTCTCTGAGACTTTTCTAAACGTCGTCATTTTCGTAATGGTCAAAATGAATTGAAGGTATTGCAAATGTACGAGGCTGTTTCTCGGTCCGAGAACCGTCTAGAGCCACGTAACTCACCACGCACCATCAACCGGAGGTCTAGAACAGGTTTCTAAAGTTTCGGAACTCTATGTCTGACGGTTCTTTTTTAGCTCCAACAAAGCTAACTATTGCAGCCACTGTCTGTCTCTACGCACCCCAATACGTCCCTCCATCCAAGGTGTGTTTTAGTGTGATTTTTTTTTCCTTTGATTTTTTTTGGGAAAAATGACTGATTTACAGTTCATGGGGGTTGCCTAATCACACATATGAAGTTTTGGAAAGATCAGACTTTTTTAACCCCTCGAAACAGCCCCTGAGACACCAGTTATGGCACTTCCGGTTGGCACAGGAAGCTATAAATCAACACATATCCCCATTGGGGTATGCTGTTACAGAATCCTGAGTTTTAAGTCCTTACGTTAAGAACTGACTGATTTACACAGGGTTGAATGCACTATGTCTGTCAAACTGCAGGCAGGGTATGGGTAAACACTTTTAGGGGCATTTTAACCACTTCCGGTTGGTCCAGGAAGCTCAGAATCAACACAGGTAGACCTCATAGTGGCCTGATGGACTGGTACCGAAGACAGGTTCATACGGCATTCATAACCCATATAGACTTCAGGTTGAAATTAGGGGTGCAGGCAATGTATTCCTATGGGGAGAGATGACACTGTAATCTGTGAGATCAAAAAACACTGTTTTACTCTTAAGGGTTAATGCCACACGGTCAAGGTTAGGCTTGTACAGATCGGGAGGACCTTAGGAACATTCATGTGGTGGAATTTTTCTTCTCACCCTAACGGTTCTCTCACTGTCACTCAAAAGCAAATGACATTGTGGGGCAGGCTTCATTTTGGGCCTACTTTTCTAATGGTCGTTGCGCTTAGACCGAGCGAGCTACGGTCAAGCGGGATAGCTCGTTGAACTCAGCACAGTCTGGAGACTATGGTGATGCCATTTTTTGTGTTGATTTCAGAATGCCATTTTGGTGATGGTCCCTCTCCGTTTAAACATATTGCAAATGCACAAAAGTCAACTAGCAAGTCAGTGTCCATCAGTCAATTAGATGTCATTATGACACCAAACCCACTTTTTACTACTCATTTAGAAGCCAACTATCACATATGTCAGAGCAGTCCCATAATTCACAGCGCCTTTAGTTTAAAACATAATAAAAAGGTAAAACACATAGTTACGTTCTAGCTGCGGGTCCAGTTCGGACATTATGTGAAGTCCTATGTGAGGCGACCCCGAATCCCGAGTTTCGGCTCGATAGGTCATTTGGTGTCCGAGAAAAACCCTAATTGGTGCTGAAAATCCACTTTTTTCCATGCCTTGCTACGGGGTCCTTGAACGAGCTATCGGACAGAAACGTTGGGGTCTGTCTCTATGGGCCGAGCCGGTTTCAATGCACCTAGCCTTGCGTCTCTGAGACTTTTCTAAACGTCGTCATTTTCGTAATGGTCAAAATGAATTGAAGGTATTGCAAATGTACGAGGCTGTTTCTCGGTCCGAGAACCGTCTAGAGCCACGTAACTCACCACGCACCATCGACCGGAGGTCTAGAACAGGTTTCTAAAGTTTCGGAACTCTAGGTCTGACGGTTCTTTTTTAGCTCGAACAAAGCTAACTATTGCAGCCACTGTCTGTCTCTACGCACCCCAATACGTCCCTCCATTCAAGTTGTGTTTTAGTGTGATTTTTTTTTCCTTTGAATTTTTTGGGGAAAAATGACTGATTTACAGTTCATGGGGGTTGCCTAATCACATATATGAAGTTTTGGACAGATCAGACTTTTTTAACCCTTTGAAACAGCCCCTGAGACACCAATTATGGCACTTCCGGTTGGCACAGGAAGCTATAAATCACCACATATCCTCATTGGGGTATGCTGTTACAGAATCCTGAGTTTTAAGTCTTTACGTTAACAACTGAGTTATTTACGGAGGGTTTAGTATGTGTGTGTTATTTCAGAAAATCATAGAAAATCACAGAAATCTCGCAGAGCTCCGCAGCACACTTTAAAAAGATTCGTATGAACACCCTGCAACTGGATCTGTAACCGTTGAAAAAAAAAACCGCCTATTTGTGACCATTGCCAAGTTGTCATTGTTCCGTTTCTCTTAAATGACGATAGATAAATGGCTGGTTCTTTTTTTATTGACACCGGAGGCTCCTTGACTTTGACCTGAAGTGGAAAAATAATTTCTCTATTTCCATTTAGGACCTTTAATCCCAGAAAAACGTCCATAACTCAAAAACCGTCGAGGCCTAGACGCCATCTTGTTCGGGGCCAACTGCCCATTATGCCAAACCTACGCTCACCAAGTTTCGGCTTCAAAATATTTTCCGTTTTCGAGATAAGGCCCCGTCGTGATTCGTGATGTTTTGCCAAATTGCCATATGATTCCGTATGCCCTCTTGTGGGAAATTCCGGGATAGCGGAAAAACGGTCCAAAACTTGTTTATTTTATAAAACGGAAACCGAATGTCCGACAAAGTTCATTTGATGACTTCCCGGTAGGTCTGGCCCTACCGCACGGCCCGACGCCGACCGCGAATTTTACAAACGATTTCGGACGTCTAGTAAGGGACCGTACATTTGCAATATGGACTTTCTCACTGATCATACACGAAATGCCGAAATGTTCCCTTAAGGTATGTTAGGGGTCTTAGTGGTGACAGAGTGATCCATGTTGTTAGGGGTTTTAGTGGTGACAGAGTGATCCATGTTGTTAGGGGTTTTAGTGGTGACAGAGTGATCCATGTTGTTAGGGGTTTTAGTGGTGACAGAGTGATCCATGTTGTTAGGGGTCTTAGTGGTGACAGAGTGATCCATGTTGTTAGGGGTCTTAGTGGTGACAGAGTGATCCATGTTGTTAGGGGTCTTAGTGGTGTCATTAGAGTGATCCATGTTGTTAGGGGTCTTAGTGGTGACAGAGTGATCCATGTTGTTAGGGGTCTTAGTGGTGACAGAGTGATCCATGTTGTTAGGGGTCTTAGTGGTGACATTAGAGTGATCCATGTTGTTAGGGGTCTTAGTGGTGACAGAGTGATCCATGTTGTTAGGGGTCTTAGTGGTGACAGAGTGATCCATGTTGTTAGGGGTCTTAGTGGTGACAGAGTGATCCATGTTGTTAGGGGTCTTAGTGGTGTCATTAGAGTGATCCATGTTGTTAGGGGTCTTAGTGGTGTCATTAGAGTGATCCATGTTGTTAGGGGTCTTAGTGGTGACATTAGAGTGATCCATGTTGTTAGGGGTCTTAGTGGTGACAGAGTGATCCATGTTGTTAGGGGTCTTAGTGGTGTCATTACAGTGATCCATGTTGTTAGGGGTCTTAGTGGTGTCATTAGAGTGATCCATGTTGTTAGGGGTCTTAGTGGTGTCATTAGAGTGATCCATGTTGTTAGGGTCTTAGTGGTGACAGAGTGATCCATGTTGTTAGGGGTCTTAGTGGTGACATTAGAGTGATCCATGTTGTTAGGGGTCTTAGTGGTGTCATTAGAGTGATCCATGTTGTTAGGGGTCTTAGTGGTGTCATTAGAGTGATCCATGTTGTTAGGGGTCTTAGTGGTGACAGAGTGATCCATGTTGTTAGGGGTCTTAGTGGTAACAGAGTGATCCATGTTGTTAGGGTTCTTAGTGGTGTCATTAGAGTGATCCATGTTGTTAGGGTTCTTAGTGGTGTCATTAGAGTGATCCATGTTGTTAGGGGTCTTAGTGGTGTCATTAGAGTGATCAATGTTGTAAGGGGTCTTAGTGGTGTCATTAGAGTGATCCATGTTGTTAGGGGTCTTAGTGGTGTCATTAGAGTGATCCATGTTGTTAGGGGTCTTAGTGGTGTCATTAGAGTGATCCATGTTGTTAGGGGTCTTAGTGGTGTCATTAGAGTGATCCATGTTGTTAGGGGTCTTAGTGGTGACAGAGTGATCCATGTTGTTAGGGGTCTTAGTGGTGTCATTAGAGTGATCCATGTTGTTAGGGGTCTTAGTGGTGTCATTAGAGTGATCCATGTTGTTAGGGGTCTTAGTGGTGTCATTAGAGTGATCCATGTTGTTAGGGGTCTTGGTGGTGTCATTAGAGTGATCCATGTTGTTAGGGGTCTTAGTGGTGTCATTAGAGTGATCCATGTTGTTAGGGGTCTTAGTGGTGTCATTAGAGTGATCCATGTTGTTAAGGGTTTTAGTGGTGTCATTAGAGTGATCCATGTTGTTAGGGGTCTTAGTGGTGTCATTAGAGTGATCCATGTTGTTAGGGGTTTTGGTGGTGTCATTAGAGTGATCCATGTTGTTAGCGGTCTTAGTGGTGTCATTAGAGTGATCCATGGTGTTAGGGGTCTTAGTGGTGTCATTAGAGTGATCCATGTTGTTAGGGGTCTTAGTGGTGTCATTAGAGTGATCCATGTTGTTAGGGGTCTTAGTGGTGTCATCAGAGTGATCCATGTTGTTAGGGGTCTTAGTGGTGTCATTAGAGTGATCCATGTTGTTAGGGGTCTTAGTGGTGTCATTAGAGTGATCCATGTTGTTAGGGGTCTTAGTGGTGTCATTAGAGTGATCCATGTTGTTAGGGGTCTTAGTGGTGACAGAGTGATCCATGTTGTTAGGGGTCTTAGTGGTGACAGAGTGATCCATGTTGTTAGGGGTCTTAGTGGTGTCATTAGAGTGATCCATGTTGTTAGGGGTCTTAGTGGTGACAGAGTGATCCATGTTGTTAGGGGTCTTAGTGGTGTCATTAGAGTGATCCATGTTGTTAGGGGTCTTAGTGGTGACAGAGTGATCCATGTTGTTAGGGGTCTTAGTGGTGACAGAGTGATCCATGTTGTTAGGGGTCTTAGTGGTGTCATTAGAGTGATCCATGTTGTTAGGGGTCTTAGTGGTGTCATTAGAGTGATCCATGTTGTTAGGGGTCTTAGTGGTGACAGAGTGATCCATGTTGTTAGGGGTCTTAGTGGTGACAGAGTGATCCATGTTGTTAGGGGTCTTAGTGGTGTCATTAGAGTGATCCATGTTGTTAGCGGTCTTAGTGGTGTCATTAGAGTGATCCATGTTGTTAGGGGTCTTAGTGGTGTCATTAGAGTGATCCATGTTGTTAGCGGTCTTAGTGGTGTCATTAGAGTGATCCATGTTGTTAGGGGTCTTAGTGGTGTCATTAGAGTGATCCATGTTGTTAGGGGTCTTAGTGGTGTCATTAGAGTGATCCATGTTGTTAGGAGTCTTAGTGGTGACAGAGTGATCCATGTTGTTAGCGGTCTTAGTGGTGTCATTAGAGTGATCCATGTTGTTAGCGGTCTTAGTGGTGTCATTAGAGTGATCCATGTTGTTAGGGGTCTTAGTGGTGACAGAGTGATCCATGTTGTTAGGGATCTTAGTGGTGACAGAGTGATCCATGTTGTTAGGGTTCTTAGTGGTGTCATTAGAGTGATCCATGTTGTTAGGGGTCTTAGTGGTGTCATTAGAGTGATCCATGTTGTTAGGGGTCTTAGTGGTGACAGAGTGATCCATGTTGTTAGGGGTCTTAGTGGTGTCATTAGAGTTATCCATGTTGTTAGGGGTCTTAGTGGTGACAGAGTGATCCATGTTGTTAGGGGTCTTAGTGGTGTCATTAGAGTGATCCATGTTGTTAGGGGTCTTAGTGGTGACAGAGTGATCCATGTTGTTAGGGGTCTTAGTGGTGACAGAGTGATCCATGTTGTTAGGGGTCTTATTGGTGTCATTAGAGTGATCCATGTTGTTAGGGGTCTTAGTGGTGTCATTAGAGTGATCCATGTTGTTAGGGGTCTTAGTGGTGTCATTAGAGTGATCCATGTTGTTAGCGGTCTTAGTGGTGTCATTAGAGTGATCCATGTTGTTAGGGGTCTTAGTGGTGTCATTAGAGTGATCCATGTTGTTAGCGGTCTTAGTGGTGTCATTAGAGTGATCCATGTTGTTAGGGGTCTTAGTGGTGTCATTAGAGTGATCCATGTTGTTAGGGGTCTTAGTGGTGTCATTAGAGTGATCCATGTTGTTAGGGGTCTTAGTGGTGACAGAGTGATCCATGTTGTTAGCGGTCTTAGTGGTGTCATTAGAGTGATCCATGTTGTTAGCGGTCTTAGTGGTGACAGAGTGATCCATGTTGTTAGGGGTCTTAGTGGTGTCATTAGAGTGATCCATGTTGTTAGGGGTCTTAGTGGTGTCATTAGAGTGATCCATGTTGTTAGGGGTTTTGGTGGTGTCATTAGAGTGATCCATGTTGTTAGGGGTCTTAGTGGTGTCATCAGAGTGATCCATGTTGTTAGCGGTCTTAGTGGTGTCATTAGAGTGATCCATGTTGTTAGCGGTCTTAGTGGTGACAGCGTGATCCATGTTGTTAGGGGTCTTAGTGGTGACAGAGTGATCCATGTTGTTAGGGGTCTTAGTGGTGACAGAGTGATCCATGTTGTTAGGGGTTTTAGTGGTGACAGAGTGATCCATGTTGTTAGGGGTTTTAGTGGTGACAGAGTGATCCATGTTGTTAGGGGTTTTAGTGGTGACAGAGTGATCCATGTTGTTAGGGGTCTTAGTGGTGACAGAGTGATCCATGTTGTTAGGGGTCTTAGTGGTGACAGAGTGATCCATGTTGTTAGGGGTCTTAGTGGTGACAGAGTGATCCATGTTGTTAGGGGTCTTAGTGGTGACAGAGTGATCCATGTTGTTAGGGGTTTTAGTGGTGACAGAGTGATCCATGTTGTTAGGGGTATTAGTGGTGACAGAGTGATCCATGTTGTTAGGGGTCTTAGTGGTGACAGAGTGATCCATGTTGTTAGGGGTCTTAGTGGTGACAGAGTGATCCATGTTGTTAGGGGTCTTAGTGGTGACAGAGTGATCCATGTTGTTAGGGGTCTTAGTGGTGACAGAGTGATCCATGTTGTTAGGGGTCTTAGTGGTGACAGAGTGATCCATGTTGTTAGGGGTCTTAGTGGTGACAGAGTGATCCATGTTGTAAGGGAATACCCCCCTGATTTGTACAAAAATAAATGTCAAAATATTGGCATTGGACAAACCATGTACACGATGTCCAATACCACCCAAAGCGGCGTTGATTCGTGCAAAGTATATGGCAAATGCCATATGGCAATTGCCAATTGTAACACCTCAAAAATCCAACAGGGGGCGAGTGCGCTCCACCTGGGTTTTTCATATTGGAAATGCAACCCAAGTCAACATCCAAAAGAAAAATTTTGAAAAAATGATATTTTTTTCAAAAACTTTTTACCCCTTAAAAAAGTGCTTTCTGGGCCTTTTTTCGAATTTCTTTCGCTTTTTTTGTCAATTACACATGTGTAAGAACTGTATGAATATACTTTTGTCCAATTTTGATATCAAATTTTTTTTTTTTTAATTACATGCGCATAAGGCATATGTTTTGTCCATTTGCAATATGATTTCATAGGAAGTCAAAAGTCAAAAGTCAAAAATGTCAAAATTTGGTAAAAAACTTCACACATCCTTAAAAAAGTGCTTTCTGGACCGTTTTTCAAAATTCTTTCAATTTTTATGTCAATTACACATGTATAAGAACTTTATCAACATACTTTAGTCATACTTTATTATCATTTTTTTTTTTTTTTTACTAGTGCATAAGGCATATGTTTTCTCCATTTGGAATATGATTTCATAGGAAGTCAAAAGTCAAAGTCAAAAGTAACGATTTTCCTCCGTGCAACTGGTGATCTGAAATGTGCAACTGGTGATCTGAAATGTGCAACTGGTGATCTGAAATGTGCAACTGGTAACCCCAAAAAAAATAATTTGATTCTATGTTTCCTTACTTTTTCAAAGTCACTGTGCATTTGCAATATGTTTTAATGGGCAGGTACCATCACGAATTTGTCATGCTATAAAAATCCTGCAGGAATGTGAAATTGACTGGCCCGATGAACTCGGGATGGCTTTGCAGTGATTCTGGGTCATCTCAATCGCTCGTTTGGGTTGATTTCAGAATGTCGCTTTTGGTGATGTTTTTTCACTATAGAATCATATTGCAAATGCACGTGCAACTGCTCACCCAAAAAAAAAATGTTTAGATTTTTTTTGTTTATGTTTCCTTACTTTTTCAAAGTCACTGTGCATTTGCAACATGTTTTTTCACTATAGAATCATATTGCAAATGCACGTGCAACTGGTCATCCCCCAAAAAAATTTTTAGATTTTTTTTGTTTATGTTTCCTTACTTTTTCAAAGTCACTGTGCATTTGCAATATGTTTTTTCACTATAGAATCATATTGCAAATGCACATGCAACTGGTCATTCCCCCCAAAAAATTTTAGATTTTTTTTGTTTATGTTTCCTTACTTTTTCAAAGTCACTGTGCATTTGCAATATGTTTTTTCACTATAGAATCATATTGCAAATGCACATGCAACTGGTCATCCCCCAAAAAAAATTTTAGATTTTTTTTGTTTATTTTTCCTTACTTTTTCAAAGTCACTGTGCATTTGCAATATGTTTTTTCACTATAGAATCATATTGCAAATGCACATGCAACTGGTCATCCCCCCCAAAAAAATTTAGATTTTTTTTATGTTTCCTTACTTTTTCAAAGTCACTGTGCATTTGCAATATGTTTTTTCACTATA
This sequence comes from Oncorhynchus clarkii lewisi, assembly GCF_045791955.1. Classification (NCBI taxonomy): domain Eukaryota; kingdom Metazoa; phylum Chordata; class Actinopteri; order Salmoniformes; family Salmonidae; genus Oncorhynchus; species Oncorhynchus clarkii. The sequence goes on from NC_092170.1 coordinate 46,701,710, forward strand.
GAATCATATTGCAAATGCACATGCAACTGGTCATCCCCCCCAAAAAAATTTAGATTTTTTTTATGTTTCCTTACTTTTTCAAAGTCACTGTGCATTTGCAATATGTTTTTTCACTATAGAATCATATTGCAAATGCACGTGCAACTGGTCACCCAAAAATAAAAATTTTGGATTTTTTTTGTTTATGTTTCCTTACTTTTTCAAAGTCACTGTGCATTTGCAATATGTTTCAATGGGCAGGTACCATCACGAATTTGTCATGCTCAAAATTTTTTAGATGTATTTTTTTTTGTTTCTTACTTTTTCAAAGTCACTGTGCATTTGCAATATGTTTTTTCACTATAGAATCATATTGCAAATGCACATGCAACTGGTCATCCCCCCAAAAAATTTTTAGATTTTTTTTGTTTATGTTTCCTTACTTTTTCAAAGTCACTGTGCATTTGCAATATGTTTTTTCACTATAGAATCATATTGCAAATGCACGTGCAACTGGTCATCCCCCCAAAAAATGTTTAGATTTTTTTTGTTTATTTTTCCTTACTTTTTCAAAGTCACTGTGCATTTGCAATATGTTTTTTCACTATAGAATCATATTGCAAATGCACATGCAACTGGTCATCCCCCCCAAAAAAATTTAGATTTTTTTTATGTTTCCTTACTTTTTCAAAGTCACTGTGCATTTGCAATATGTTTTTTCACTATAGAATCATATTGCAAATGCACATGCAACTGGTCATCCCCCCAAAAAATTTTTAGATTTTTTTTGTTTATGTTTCCTTACTTTTTCAAAGTCACTGTGCATTTGCAATATGTTTTTTCACTATAGAATCATATTGCAAATGCACGTGCAACTGGTCATCCCCCCAAAAAAAATTTAGATTTTTTTTGTTTATTTTTCCTTACTTTTTCAAAGTCACTGTGCATTTGCAATATGTTTTTTCACTATAGAATCATATTGCAAATGCACATGCAACTGGTCATCCCCCCCCAAAAATTTTAGATTTTTTTTGTTTATGTTTCCTTACTTTTTCAAAGTCACTGTGCATTTGCAATATGTTTCAATGGGCAGGTACCATCACGAATTTATCATGCTCAAAATTTTTTAGATGTATTTTTTTTTGTTTCTTACTTTTTCAAAGTCACTGTGCATTTGCAATATGTTTTAAAGGGCAGGTACCATCACGAATTTGTCATGCTATAAAAATCTTGCAGGAATGTGAAATTGACTGGCCCGATGAACTCGGGATGGCTTTGCAGTGATTCTGGGTCATCTCAATCGCTCGTTTGGGTTGATTTCAGAATGTCGCTTTTGGTGATGTTTTTTCACTATAGGATCATATTGCAAATGTACAAGAGTCAAGTGGACAAGAGTCCATCAGTCAATTAGATATCATTCTGACCACCAAACTGATACAAACTGACACCAAACCCACTTTTTCCAACTCGTTTAGTAGCCAACTATTACATACTTCAGAGCTGGCCCAAAATTCACAACCCCTTCGGTTCAAACCATAAAAAAACCATAAAACACGTAGTTACGTTCTAGCTGCGGGTCCATTTCTTATGTTATGTGTTGGCCTAGCTGAGGCGACCCCGAATCCCAAGTTTCGGCTCGATAGGTCATTTGGTGTCCGAGAAAAACCCTAATTGGTGCTGAAAATCCACTATTTTCCATGACTTGCTACGGGGTCCTTGAATGAGCTATTGGACAGAAACGTTGGGGTCTGTCTATATGGGCCGAGACGTTTGCAATGCACCTAGTCTTGCGACTCTGGGACATTTCTAAATGTCGTCATTTTCGTGATGCAAAAATGAATTGAAGTTATTTCAAATGTACGAGGCTGTTTCTCGGTCCGAGAACCTTCTAGAGCCACGTAACTCACCACGCACCATCTACGGGAGGTCTAGAACAGGTTTCTAAAGTTTCGGAACTCTAGGTCCGACGGTTCTTTTTTAGCTCCAACAAAGCTAACTATTGGAGCCACTGTCTGTCTCTACGCACCCCAATACGTCCCTCCTTCCAAGTTGTGTTTTAGTGTGATTTTTTTTTCCTTTGAATTTTTTTGGGAAAAATGACTGATTTACAGTTCATGGGGGTTGCCTAATCACACATATGAAGTTTTGGAAAGATCAGACTTTTTTAACCCTTCGAAACAGCCCCTAAGACACCAATTATGGCACTTCCGGTTGGCACAGGAAGTTATAAATCAACACATATCCTCATTGGGGTATGCTGTTACAGAATCCTGAGTTTTAAGTCCTTACGTTAAGAATTGACTGATCTACACAGGGTTGAATGCACTATGTCTATCAAACTGCATGCAGTGTATGGGTAAACACTTTTAGGGGCATTTTAACCACTTCCGGTTGGTCCAGGAAGCTTAGAATCAACACAGGTAGACCTCATAGTGGCCTGATGGACTGGTACCGAAGACAGGTTCATACGGCATTCATAACCCACATAGGCCTCAGGTTGAAATTAGGGGTGCAGGCAATGTATTCCTATGGGGAGAGATGACACTGTAATCTGTGAGATCAAAAAACACTGTTTTACTGTTAAGGGTTAATGCCACACGGTCAAGGTTAGGCTTGTTCAGATCGGGAGGACCTTAGGAACATTCATGTTGTGCAATTTTTCTTCTCACTCTAACGGTTCTCTCACTGTCACCCAAAAGCAAATGACATTGTGGTGCAGGCTTCATTTTGGGCCTACTATTCTAATGCTCGCTGCGCCTAGACCGAGCGAGCTACGGTCAAGCGGGATATCTCGCTGAACTCGGTACGGCCTAGGGATTATGGTAATGCCATTTCCTGCTCTCTGTGTCTTTAAGCACCGCACTTTATCACTCCATCCTTCCTGTGTGTGTGTGAGGGAGCTTTTCTTTGACATCTGTTGGGATTAATGACTGATTTACAGTTCAGAAGGGTTACCTAGTCACACATATGAAGTTTTGGAGAGATGTGACTTTTTTAACCCTTCGAAACAGAGAGTGTGACCCAATTAAAGGCACTTCCGGTTGGCACAGGAAGCTATAAGTAAACACATGTCTTGATTTACATAGCCACTTACAGAATCCCGAGTTTTAAGTCTTTACGTTAAGAATTGACTGATCTACACAGGGTTGAATGCACTATGTCTATCAAACTGCAGGCAGTGTATGGGTAAACACTTTTAGGGGCATTTTAACCACTTCCGGTTGCTCCAGGAAGCTTAGATTCGACACAGGTAGATCTCATAGTGGCCTGATGGACTGGTACCGAAGACAGGTTCATACGGCATTCATAACCCATATAGGCTTCAGGTTGAATTTTGTGGTGCAGGCAATGTATTCCTATGGGGAGAGATGTCACTGTAATCTGTGAGATCAAAAAACCCTGTTTTACTGTGAAGGGTTAATGCCACACGGTCAAGGTTAGGCTTGTTCAGATCGGGAGGACCTTAGGAACATTCATGTGGTGGAATTGTGCTTCTCACCCTAACGGTTCTCTCACTGCCACCCAAAATCAAATGACATTGTGGTGCAGGCTTCATTTTGGGCCTTCTTTTTTTCAAGTTTGCTGCACTCAGAACGAGCTACGGTCAAGCGGGGCGTCTCCTTGAACTCGGCACAGTCTGGAGACTATGGTGATGCCATTTTTTGTGTTGATTTCAGAATGCCATTTTGGTGATGGTCCCTCTCCGTTTAAACATATTGCAAATGTACAAAAGTCAACTAGCAAGTCAGTGTCCATCAGTCAATTAGATGTCATTATGACACCAAATGGATATCAATTGACACCAAACCCACTTTTTCCTACTCATTTAGTAGCCAACTATCACATATGTCAGAGCAGTCCCATAATTCACAGCGCCTTCGGTTTAAAACATAATAAAAAGGTAAAACACATAGTTACGTTCTAGCTGCGGGTCCAGTTCGGACATTATGTGAAGGCCTATGTGAGGCGACCCCGAATCCCGAGTTTCGGCTCGATAGGTCATTTGGTGTCCGAGAAAAACCCTAATTGGTGCTGAAAATCCACTTTTTTCCATGCCTTGCTACGGGGTCCTTGAACGAGCTATCGGACAGACACGTCGGAGTCCGTCTCTATGGGCCGAGCCGGTTTCAATGCACCTAGCCTTGCGTCTCTGAGACTTTTCTAAACGTCGTCATTTTCGTAATGGTCAAAATGAATTGAAGGTATTGCAAATGTACGAGGCTGTTTCTCGGTCCGAGAACCGTCTAGAGCCACGTAACTCACCACGCACCATCAACCGGAGGTCTAGAACAGGTTTCTAAAGTTTCGGAACTCTATGTCTGACGGTTCTTTTTTAGCTCCAACAAAGCTAACTATTGCAGCCACTGTCTGTCTCTACGCACCCCAATACGTCCCTCCATCCAAGGTGTGTTTTAGTGTGATTTTTTTTTCCTTTGATTTTTTTTGGGAAAAATGACTGATTTACAGTTCATGGGGGTTGCCTAATCACACATATGAAGTTTTGGAAAGATCAGACTTTTTTAACCCCTCGAAACAGCCCCTGAGACACCAGTTATGGCACTTCCGGTTGGCACAGGAAGCTATAAATCAACACATATCCCCATTGGGGTATGCTGTTACAGAATCCTGAGTTTTAAGTCCTTACGTTAAGAACTGACTGATTTACACAGGGTTGAATGCACTATGTCTGTCAAACTGCAGGCAGGGTATGGGTAAACACTTTTAGGGGCATTTTAACCACTTCCGGTTGGTCCAGGAAGCTCAGAATCAACACCTCATAGTGGCCTGATGGACTGGTACCGAAGACAGGTTCATACGGCATTCATAACCCATATAGACTTCAGGTTGAAATTAGGGGTGCAGGCAATGTATTCCTATGGGGAGAGATGACACTGTAATCTGTGAGATCAAAAAACACTGTTTTACTCTTAAGGGTTAATGCCACACGGTCAAGGTTAGGCTTGTACAGATCGGGAGGACCTTAGGAACATTCATGTGGTGGAATTTTTCTTCTCACCCTAACGGTTCTCTCACTGTCACTCAAAAGCAAATGACATTGTGGGGCAGGCTTCATTTTGGGCCTACTTTTCTAATGGTCGTTGCGCTTAGACCGAGCGAGCTACGGTCAAGCGGGATAGCTCGTTGAACTCAGCACAGTCTGGAGACTATGGTGATGCCATTTTTTGTGTTGATTTCAGAATGCCATTTTGGTGATGGTCCCTCTCCGTTTAAACATATTGCAAATGCACAAAAGTCAACTAGCAAGTCAGTGTCCATCAGTCAATTAGATGTCATTATGACACCAAACCCACTTTTTACTACTCATTTAGAAGCCAACTATCACATATGTCAGAGCAGTCCCATAATTCACAGCGCCTTTAGTTTAAAACATAATAAAAAGGTAAAACACATAGTTACGTTCTAGCTGCGGGTCCAGTTCGGACATTATGTGAAGTCCTATGTGAGGCGACCCCGAATCCCGAGTTTCGGCTCGATAGGTCATTTGGTGTCCGAGAAAAACCCTAATTGGTGCTGAAAATCCACTTTTTTCCATGCCTTGCTACGGGGTCCTTGAACGAGCTATCGGACAGAAACGTTGGGGTCTGTCTCTATGGGCCGAGCCGGTTTCAATGCACCTAGCCTTGCGTCTCTGAGACTTTTCTAAACGTCGTCATTTTCGTAATGGTCAAAATGAATTGAAGGTATTGCAAATGTACGAGGCTGTTTCTCGGTCCGAGAACCGTCTAGAGCCACGTAACTCACCACGCACCATCGACCGGAGGTCTAGAACAGGTTTCTAAAGTTTCGGAACTCTAGGTCTGACGGTTCTTTTTTAGCTCGAACAAAGCTAACTATTGCAGCCACTGTCTGTCTCTACGCACCCCAATACGTCCCTCCATTCAAGTTGTGTTTTAGTGTGATTTTTTTTTCCTTTGAATTTTTTGGGGAAAAATGACTGATTTACAGTTCATGGGGGTTGCCTAATCACATATATGAAGTTTTGGACAGATCAGACTTTTTTAACCCTTTGAAACAGCCCCTGAGACACCAATTATGGCACTTCCGGTTGGCACAGGAAGCTATAAATCACCACATATCCTCATTGGGGTATGATGTTACAGAATCCTGAGTTTTAAGTCTTTACGTTAACAACTGAGTTATTTACGGAGGGTTTAGTATGTGTGTGTTATTTCAGAAAATCATAGAAAATCACAGAAATCTCGCAGAGCTCCGCAGCACACTTTAAAAAGATTCGTATGAACACCCTGCAACTGGATCTGTAACCGTTGAAAAAAAAAACCGCCTATTTGTGACCATTGCCAAGTTGTCATTGTTCCGTTTCTCTTAAATGACGATAGATAAATGGCTGGTTCTTTTTTTATTGACACCGGAGGCTCCTTGACTTTGACCTGAAGTGGAAAAATAATTTCTCTATTTCCATTTAGGACCTTTAATCCCAGAAAAACGTCCATAACTCAAAAACCGTCGAGGCCTAGACGCCATCTTGTTCGGGGCCAACTGCCCATTATGCCAAACCTACGCTCACCAAGTTTCGGCTTCAAAATATTTTCCGTTTTCGAGATAAGGCCCCGTCGTGATTCGTGATGTTTTGCCAAATTGCCATATGATTCCGTATGCCCTCTTGTGGGAAATTCCGGGATAGCGGAAAAACGGTCCAAAACTTGTTTATTTTATAAAACGGAAACCGAATGTCCGACAAAGTTCATTTGATGACTTCCCGGTAGGTCTGGCCCTACCGCACGGCCCGACGCCGACCGCGAATTTTACAAACGATTTCGGACGTCTAGTAAGGGACCGTACATTTGCAATATGGACTTTCTCACTGATCATACACGAAATGCCGAAATGTTCCCTTAAGGTATGTTAGGGGTCTTAGTGGTGACAGAGTGATCCATGTTGTTAGGGGTTTTAGTGGTGACAGAGTGATCCATGTTGTTAGGGGTTTTAGTGGTGACAGAGTGATCCATGTTGTTAGGGGTTTTAGTGGTGACAGAGTGATCCATGTTGTTAGGGGTCTTAGTGGTGACAGAGTGATCCATGTTGTTAGGGGTCTTAGTGGTGACAGAGTGATCCATGTTGTTAGGGGTCTTAGTGGTGTCATTAGAGTGATCCATGTTGTTAGGGGTCTTAGTGGTGACAGAGTGATCCATGTTGTTAGGGGTCTTAGTGGTGACAGAGTGATCCATGTTGTTAGGGGTCTTAGTGGTGACATTAGAGTGATCCATGTTGTTAGGGGTCTTAGTGGTGACAGAGTGATCCATGTTGTTAGGGGTCTTAGTGGTGACAGAGTGATCCATGTTGTTAGGGGTCTTAGTGGTGACAGAGTGATCCATGTTGTTAGGGGTCTTAGTGGTGTCATTAGAGTGATCCATGTTGTTAGGGGTCTTAGTGGTGTCATTAGAGTGATCCATGTTGTTAGGGGTCTTAGTGGTGACATTAGAGTGATCCATGTTGTTAGGGGTCTTAGTGGTGACAGAGTGATCCATGTTGTTAGGGGTCTTAGTGGTGTCATTACAGTGATCCATGTTGTTAGGGGTCTTAGTGGTGTCATTAGAGTGATCCATGTTGTTAGGGGTCTTAGTGGTGTCATTAGAGTGATCCATGTTGTTAGGGTCTTAGTGGTGACAGAGTGATCCATGTTGTTAGGGGTCTTAGTGGTGACATTAGAGTGATCCATGTTGTTAGGGGTCTTAGTGGTGTCATTAGAGTGATCCATGTTGTTAGGGGTCTTAGTGGTGTCATTAGAGTGATCCATGTTGTTAGGGGTCTTAGTGGTGACAGAGTGATCCATGTTGTTAGGGGTCTTAGTGGTAACAGAGTGATCCATGTTGTTAGGGTTCTTAGTGGTGTCATTAGAGTGATCCATGTTGTTAGGGTTCTTAGTGGTGTCATTAGAGTGATCCATGTTGTTAGGGGTCTTAGTGGTGTCATTAGAGTGATCCATGTTGTAAGGGGTCTTAGTGGTGTCATTAGAGTGATCCATGTTGTTAGGGGTCTTAGTGGTGTCATTAGAGTGATCCATGTTGTTAGGGGTCTTAGTGGTGTCATTAGAGTGATCCATGTTGTTAGGGGTCTTAGTGGTGTCATTAGAGTGATCCATGTTGTTAGGGGTCTTAGTGGTGACAGAGTGATCCATGTTGTTAGGGGTCTTAGTGGTGTCATTAGAGTGATCCATGTTGTTAGGGGTCTTAGTGGTGTCATTAGAGTGATCCATGTTGTTAGGGGTCTTAGTGGTGTCATTAGAGTGATCCATGTTGTTAGGGGTCTTGGTGGTGTCATTAGAGTGATCCATGTTGTTAGGGGTCTTAGTGGTGTCATTAGAGTGATCCATGTTGTTAGGGGTCTTAGTGGTGTCATTAGAGTGATCCATGTTGTTAAGGGTTTTAGTGGTGTCATTAGAGTGATCCATGTTGTTAGGGGTCTTAGTGGTGTCATTAGAGTGATCCATGTTGTTAGGGGTTTTGGTGGTGTCATTAGAGTGATCCATGTTGTTAGCGGTCTTAGTGGTATCATTAGAGTGATCCATGGTGTTAGGGGTCTTAGTGGTGTCATTAGAGTGATCCATGTTGTTAGGGGTCTTAGTGGTGTCATTAGAGTGATCCATGTTGTTAGGGGTCTTAGTGGTGTCATCAGAGTGATCCATGTTGTTAGGGGTCTTAGTGGTGTCATTAGAGTGATCCATGTTGTTAGGGGTCTTAGTGGTGTCATTAGAGTGATCCATGTTGTTAGGGGTCTTAGTGGTGTCATTAGAGTGATCCATGTTGTTAGGGGTCTTAGTGGTGACAGAGTGATCCATGTTGTTAGGGGTCTTAGTGGTGACAGAGTGATCCATGTTGTTAGGGGTCTTAGTGGTGTCATTAGAGTGATCCATGTTGTTAGGGGTCTTAGTGGTGACAGAGTGATCCATGTTGTTAGGGGTCTTAGTGGTGTCATTAGAGTGATCCATGTTGTTAGGGGTCTTAGTGGTGACAGAGTGATCCATGTTGTTAGGGGTCTTAGTGGTGACAGAGTGATCCATGTTGTTAGGGGTCTTAGTGGTGTCATTAGAGTGATCCATGTTGTTAGGGGTCTTAGTGGTGTCATTAGAGTGATCCATGTTGTTAGGGGTCTTAGTGGTGACAGAGTGATCCATGTTGTTAGGGGTCTTAGTGGTGACAGAGTGATCCATGTTGTTAGGGGTCTTAGTGGTGTCATTAGAGTGATCCATGTTGTTAGCGGTCTTAGTGGTGTCATTAGAGTGATCCATGTTGTTAGGGGTCTTAGTGGTGTCATTAGAGTGATCCATGTTGTTAGCGGTCTTAGTGGTGTCATTAGAGTGATCCATGTTGTTAGGGGTCTTAGTGGTGTCATTAGAGTGATCCATGTTGTTAGGGGTCTTAGTGGTGTCATTAGAGTGATCCATGTTGTTAGGGGTCTTAGTGGTGACAGAGTGATCCATGTTGTTAGCGGTCTTAGTGGTGTCATTAGAGTGATCCATGTTGTTAGCGGTCTTAGTGGTGTCATTAGAGTGATCCATGTTGTTAGGGGTCTTAGTGGTGACAGAGTGATCCATGTTGTTAGGGATCTTAGTGGTGACAGAGTGATCCATGTTGTTAGGGTTCTTAGTGGTGTCATTAGAGTGATCCATGTTGTTAGGGGTCTTAGTGGTGTCATTAGAGTGATCCATGTTGTTAGGGGTCTTAGTGGTGACAGAGTGATCCATGTTGTTAGGGGTCTTAGTGGTGTCATTAGAGTTATCCATGTTGTTAGGGGTCTTAGTGGTGACAGAGTGATCCATGTTGTTAGGGGTCTTAGTGGTGTCATTAGAGTGATCCATGTTGTTAGGGGTCTTAGTGGTGACAGAGTGATCCATGTTGTTAGGGGTCTTAGTGGTGACAGAGTGATCCATGTTGTTAGGGGTCTTATTGGTGTCATTAGAGTGATCCATGTTGTTAGGGGTCTTAGTGGTGTCATTAGAGTGATCCATGTTGTTAGGGGTCTTAGTGGTGTCATTAGAGTGATCCATGTTGTTAGCGGTCTTAGTGGTGTCATTAGAGTGATCCATGTTGTTAGGGGTCTTAGTGGTGTCATTAGAGTGATCCATGTTGTTAGCGGTCTTAGTGGTGTCATTAGAGTGATCCATGTTGTTAGGGGTCTTAGTGGTGTCATTAGAGTGATCCATGTTGTTAGGGGTCTTAGTGGTGTCATTAGAGTGATCCATGTTGTTAGGGGTCTTAGTGGTGACAGAGTGATCCATGTTGTTAGCGGTCTTAGTGGTGTCATTAGAGTGATCCATGTTGTTAGCGGTCTTAGTGGTGACAGAGTGATCCATGTTGTTAGGGGTCTTAGTGGTGTCATTAGAGTGATCCATGTTGTTAGGGGTCTTAGTGGTGTCATTAGAGTGATCCATGTTGTTAGGGGTCTTAGTGGTGTCATTAGAGTGATCCATGTTGTTAGCGGTCTTAGTGGTGTCATTAGAGTGATCCATGTTGTTAGGGGTTTTGGTGGTGTCATTAGAGTGATCCATGTTGTTAGGGGTCTTAGTGGTGTCATCAGAGTGATCCATGTTGTTAGCGGTCTTAGTGGTGTCATTAGAGTGATCCATGTTGTTAGCGGTCTTAGTGGTGACAGAGTGATCCATGTTGTTAGGGGTCTTAGTGGTGTCATTAGAGTGATCCATGTTGTTAGGGGTCTTAGTGGTGTCATTAGAGTGATCCATGTTGTTAGGGGTCTTAGTGGTGTCATTAGAGTGATCCATGTTGTTAGGGGTCTTAGTGGTGTCATTAGAGTGATCCATGTTGTTAGGGGTCTTAGTGGTGTCATTAGAGTGATCCATGTTGTTAGCGGTCTTAGTGGTGTCATTAGAGTGATCCATGTTGTTAGCGGTCTTAGTGGTGTCATTAGAGTGATCCATGTTGTTAGGGGTCTTAGTGGTGTCATTAGAGTGATCCATGTTGTTAGGGGTCTTAGTGGTGACAGAGTGATCCATGTTGTTAGGGGTCTTAGTGGTGTCATTAGAGTGATCCATGTTGTTAGGGGTCTTAGTGGTGTCATTAGAGTGATCCATGTTGTTAGCGGTCTTAGTGGTGTCATTAGAGTGATCCATGTTGTTAGCGGTCTTAGTGGTGTCATTAGAGTGATCCATGTTGTTAGGGGTCTTAGTGGTGTCATTAGAGTGATCCATGTTGTTAGCGGTCTTAGTGGTGTCATTAGAGTGATCCATGTTGTTAGGGGTTTTGATGGTGTCATTAGAGCGATCCATGTTGTTAGGGGTCTTAGTGGTGTCATTAGAGTGATCCATGTTGTAAAGGGTCTTGGTGGTGTCATTAGAGTGATCCATGTTGTAAGGGGTCTTGGTGGTGTCATTAGAGTGATCCAATTTGTCAGGGGTTTTAGTGGTGTCATTAGAGTGATCCATGTTGTTAGGGGTCTTGGTGGTGACAATAGAGCGATCCATGTTGTAAGGGTCTTAGTGGTGTCATTAGAGTGATCCATGTTGTTAGGTGTCTTAGTGGTGACAGAGTGATCCATGTTGTTAGGGGTTTTGGTGGTGTCATTAGAGTGATCCATGTTGTTAGGGGTCTTAGTGGTGTCATTAGAGTTATCAATTTTGTTAGGGGTCTTAGTGGTGACAGAGTGATCCATGCTGTAAGGGTTCTTAGTGGTGACAGAGTGATCCATGTTGTTAGCGGTCTTAGTGGTGTCATTAGAGTGATCCATGTTGTAAGGGGTCTTGGTGGTGTCATTAGAGTGATCCATGTTGTAAAGGTCTTGGTGGTGTCATTAGAGTGATCCATGTTGTAAGGGGTCTTAGTGGTGTCATTAGAGTGATCCATGTTGTTAGGGGTCTTAGTGGTGACAGAGTGATCCATGTTGTTAGCGGTCTTAGTGGTGTCATTAGAGTGATCCATGTTGTTAGCGGTCTTAGTGGTGTCATTAGAGTGATCCATGTTGTTAGGGGTCTTAGTGGTGACAGAGTGATCCATGTTGTTAGGGATCTTAGTGGTGACAGAGTGATCCATGTTGTTAGGGTTCTTAGTGGTGTCATTAGAGTGATCCATGTTGTTAGGGGTCTTAGTGGTGTCATTAGAGTGATCCATGTTGTTAGGGGTCTTAGTGGTGACAGAGTGATCCATGTTGTTAGGGGTCTTAGTGGTGTCATTAGAGTTATCCATGTTGTTAGGGGTCTTAGTGGTGACAGAGTGATCCATGTTGTTAGGGGTCTTAGTGGTGTCATTAGAGTGATCCATGTTGTTAGGGGTCTTAGTGGTGACAGAGTGATCCATGTTGTTAGGGGTCTTAGTGGTGACAGAGTGATCCATGTTGTTAGGGGTCTTAGTGGTGTCATTAGAGTGATCCATGTTGTTAGGGGTCTTAGTGGTGTCATTAGAGTGATCCATGTTGTTAGGGGTCTTAGTGGTGTCATTAGAGTGATCCATGTTGTTAGCGGTCTTAGTGGTGTCATTAGAGTGATCCATGTTGTTAGGGGTCTTAGTGGTGTCATTAGAGTGATCCATGTTGTTAGCGGTCTTAGTGGTGTCATTAGAGTGATCCATGTTGTTAGGGGTCTTAGTGGTGTCATTAGAGTGATCCATGTTGTTAGGGGTCTTAGTGGTGTCATTAGAGTGATCCATGTTGTTAGGGGTCTTAGTGGTGACAGAGTGATCCATGTTGTTAGCGGTCTTAGTGGTGTCATTAGAGTGATCCATGTTGTTAGCGGTCTTAGTGGTGACAGAGTGATCCATGTTGTTAGGGGTCTTAGTGGTGTCATTAGAGTGATCCATGTTGTTAGGGGTCTTAGTGGTGTCATTAGAGTGATCCATGTTGTTAGGGGTCTTAGTGGTGTCATTAGAGTGATCCATGTTGTTAGCGGTCTTAGTGGTGTCATTAGAGTGATCCATGTTGTTAGGGGTTTTGGTGGTGTCATTAGAGTGATCCATGTTGTTAGGGGTCTTAGTGGTGTCATCAGAGTGATCCATGTTGTTAGCGGTCTTAGTGGTGTCATTAGAGTGATCCATGTTGTTAGCGGTCTTAGTGGTGACAGAGTGATCCATGTTGTTAGGGGTCTTAGTGGTGTCATTAGAGTGATCCATGTTGTTAGGGGTCTTAGTGGTGTCATTAGAGTGATCCATGTTGTTAGGGGTCTTAGTGGTGTCATTAGAGTGATCCATGTTGTTAGGGGTCTTAGTGGTGTCATTAGAGTGATCCATGTTGTTAGGGGTCTTAGTGGTGTCATTAGAGTGATCCATGTTGTTAGCGGTCTTAGTGGTGTCATTAGAGTGATCCATGTTGTTAGCGGTCTTAGTGGTGTCATTAGAGTGATCCATGTTGTTAGGGGTCTTAGTGGTGTCATTAGAGTGATCCATGTTGTTAGGGGTCTTAGTGGTGTCATTAGAGTGATCCATGTTGTTAGGGGTCTTAGTGATGTCATTAGAGTGATCCATGTTGTTAGGGGTCTTAGTGGTGACAGAGCGATCCATGTTGTTAGCGGTCTTAGTGGTGTCATTAGAGTGATCCATGTTGTTAGCGGTCTTAGTGGTGTCATTAGAGTGATCCATGTTGTTAGCGGTCTTAGTGGTGTCATTAGAGTGATCCATGTTGTTAGGGGTCTTAGTGGTGTCATTAGAGTGATCCATGTTGTTAGCGGTCTTAGTGGTGTCATTAGAGTGATCCATGTTGTTAGCGGTCTTAGTGGTGTCATTAGAGTGATCCATGTTGTTAGGGGTCTTAGTGGTGTCATTAGAGTGATCCATGTTGTTAGCGGTCTTAGTGGTGTCATTAGAGTGATCCATGTTGTTAGGGGTCTTAGTGGTGTCATTAGAGTGATCCATGTTGTAAGGGTCTTAGTGGTGTCATTAGAGTGATCCATGTTGTTAGGGGTCTTAGTGGTGTCATTAGAGTGATCCATGTTGTTAGCGGTCTTAGTGGTGTCATTAGAGTGATCCATGTTGTTAGGGGTTTTGATGGTGTCATTAGAGCGATCCATGTTGTTAGGGGTCTTAGTGGTGTCATTAGAGTGATCCATGTTGTAAAGGGTCTTGGTGGTGTCATTAGAGTGATCCATGTTGTTAGGGGTCTTAGTGGTGTCATTAGAGTGATCCATGTTGTTAGGGGTCTTAGTGGTGTCATTAGAGTGATCCATGTTGTTAGGGGTCTTAGTGGTGACAGAGTGATCCATGTTGTTAGGGGTCTTAGTGGTGTCATTAGAGTTATCCATGTTGTTAGGGGTCTTAGTGGTGACAGAGTGATCCATGTTGTTAGGGGTCTTAGTGGTGTCATTAGAGTGATCCATGTTGTTAGGGGTCTTAGTGGTGACAGAGTGATCCATGTTGTTAGGGGTCTTAGTGGTGACAGAGTGATCCATGTTGTTAGGGGTCTTATTGGTGTCATTAGAGTGATCCATGTTGTTAGGGGTCTTAGTGGTGTCATTAGAGTGATCCATGTTGTTAGGGGTCTTAGTGGTGTCATTAGAGTGATCCATGTTGTTAGCGGTCTTAGTGGTGTCATTAGAGTGATCCATGTTGTTAGGGGTCTTAGTGGTGTCATTAGAGTGATCCATGTTGTTAGCGGTCTTAGTGGTGTCATTAGAGTGATCCATGTTGTTAGGGGTCTTAGTGGTGTCATTAGAGTGATCCATGTTGTTAGGGGTCTTAGTGGTGTCATTAGAGTGATCCATGTTGTTAGGGGTCTTAGTGGTGACAGAGTGATCCATGTTGTTAGCGGTCTTAGTGGTGTCATTAGAGTGATCCATGTTGTTAGCGGTCTTAGTGGTGACAGAGTGATCCATGTTGTTAGGGGTCTTAGTGGTGTCATTAGAGTGATCCATGTTGTTAGGGGTCTTAGTGGTGTCATTAGAGTGATCCATGTTGTTAGGGGTCTTAGTGGTGTCATTAGAGTGATCCATGTTGTTAGCGGTCTTAGTGGTGTCATTAGAGTGATCCATGTTGTTAGGGGTTTTGGTGGTGTCATTAGAGTGATCCATGTTGTTAGGGGTCTTAGTGGTGTCATCAGAGTGATCCATGTTGTTAGCGGTCTTAGTGGTGTCATTAGAGTGATCCATGTTGTTAGCGGTCTTAGTGGTGACAGAGTGATCCATGTTGTTAGGGGTCTTAGTGGTGTCATTAGAGTGATCCATGTTGTTAGGGGTCTTAGTGGTGTCATTAGAGTGATCCATGTTGTTAGGGGTCTTAGTGGTGTCATTAGAGTGATCCATGTTGTTAGGGGTCTTAGTGGTGTCATTAGAGTGATCCATGTTGTTAGGGGTCTTAGTGGTGTCATTAGAGTGATCCATGTTGTTAGCGGTCTTAGTGGTGTCATTAGAGTGATCCATGTTGTTAGCGGTCTTAGTGGTGTCATTAGAGTGATCCATGTTGTTAGGGGTCTTAGTGGTGTCATTAGAGTGATCCATGTTGTTAGGGGTCTTAGTGGTGACAGAGTGATCCATGTTGTTAGGGGTCTTAGTGGTGTCATTAGAGTGATCCATGTTGTTAGGGGTCTTAGTGGTGTCATTAGAGTGATCCATGTTGTTAGCGGTCTTAGTGGTGTCATTAGAGTGATCCATGTTGTTAGCGGTCTTAGTGGTGTCATTAGAGTGATCCATGTTGTTAGGGGTCTTAGTGGTGTCATTAGAGTGATCCATGTTGTTAGCGGTCTTAGTGGTGTCATTAGAGTGATCCATGTTGTTAGGGGTCTTAGTGGTGTCATTAGAGTGATCCATGTTGTAAGGGTCTTAGTGGTGTCATTAGAGTGATCCATGTTGTTAGGGGTCTTAGTGGTGTCATTAGAGTGATCCATGTTGTTAGCGGTCTTAGTGGTGTCATTAGAGTGATCCATGTTGTTAGGGGTTTTGATGGTGTCATTAGAGCGATCCATGTTGTTAGGGGTCTTAGTGGTGTCATTAGAGTGATCCATGTTGTAAAGGGTCTTGGTGGTGTCATTAGAGTGATCCATGTTGTAAGGGGTCTTGGTGGTGTCATTAGAGTGATCCAATTTGTCAGGGGTTTTAGTGGTGTCATTAGAGTGATCCATGTTGTTAGGGGTCTTGGTGGTGACAATAGAGCGATCCATGTTGTAAGGGTCTTAGTGGTGTCATTAGAGTGATCCATGTTGTTAGGTGTCTTAGTGGTGACAGAGTGATCCATGTTGTTAGGGGTTTTGGTGGTGTCATTAGAGTGATCCATGTTGTTAGGGGTCTTAGTGGTGTCATTAGAGTTATCAATTTTGTTAGGGGTCTTAGTGGTGACAGAGTGATCCATGCTGTAAGGGTTCTTAGTGGTGACAGAGTGATCCATGTTGTTAGCGGTCTTAGTGGTGTCATTAGAGTGATCCATGTTGTAAGGGGTCTTGGTGGTGTCATTAGAGTGATCCATGTTGTAAAGGTCTTGGTGGTGTCATTAGAGTGATCCATGTTGTAAGGGGTCTTAGTGGTGTCATTAGAGTGATCCATGTTGTTAGGGGTCTTAGTGGTGACAGAGTGATCCATGTTGTTAGCGGTCTTAGTGGTGTCATTAGAGTGATCCATGTTGTTAGCGGTCTTAGTGGTGTCATTAGAGTGATCCATGTTGTTAGGGGTCTTAGTGGTGACAGAGTGATCCATGTTGTTAGGGATCTTAGTGGTGACAGAGTGATCCATGTTGTTAGGGTTCTTAGTGGTGTCATTAGAGTGATCCATGTTGTTAGGGGTCTTAGTGGTGTCATTAGAGTGATCCATGTTGTTAGGGGTCTTAGTGGTGACAGAGTGATCCATGTTGTTAGGGGTCTTAGTGGTGTCATTAGAGTTATCCATGTTGTTAGGGGTCTTAGTGGTGACAGAGTGATCCATGTTGTTAGGGGTCTTAGTGGTGTCATTAGAGTGATCCATGTTGTTAGGGGTCTTAGTGGTGACAGAGTGATCCATGTTGTTAGGGGTCTTAGTGGTGACAGAGTGATCCATGTTGTTAGGGGTCTTAGTGGTGTCATTAGAGTGATCCATGTTGTTAGGGGTCTTAGTGGTGTCATTAGAGTGATCCATGTTGTTAGGGGTCTTAGTGGTGTCATTAGAGTGATCCATGTTGTTAGCGGTCTTAGTGGTGTCATTAGAGTGATCCATGTTGTTAGGGGTCTTAGTGGTGTCATTAGAGTGATCCATGTTGTTAGCGGTCTTAGTGGTGTCATTAGAGTGATCCATGTTGTTAGGGGTCTTAGTGGTGTCATTAGAGTGATCCATGTTGTTAGGGGTCTTAGTGGTGTCATTAGAGTGATCCATGTTGTTAGGGGTCTTAGTGGTGACAGAGTGATCCATGTTGTTAGCGGTCTTAGTGGTGTCATTAGAGTGATCCATGTTGTTAGCGGTCTTAGTGGTGACAGAGTGATCCATGTTGTTAGGGGTCTTAGTGGTGTCATTAGAGTGATCCATGTTGTTAGGGGTCTTAGTGGTGTCATTAGAGTGATCCATGTTGTTAGGGGTCTTAGTGGTGTCATTAGAGTGATCCATGTTGTTAGCGGTCTTAGTGGTGTCATTAGAGTGATCCATGTTGTTAGGGGTTTTGGTGGTGTCATTAGAGTGATCCATGTTGTTAGGGGTCTTAGTGGTGTCATCAGAGTGATCCATGTTGTTAGCGGTCTTAGTGGTGTCATTAGAGTGATCCATGTTGTTAGCGGTCTTAGTGGTGACAGAGTGATCCATGTTGTTAGGGGTCTTAGTGGTGTCATTAGAGTGATCCATGTTGTTAGGGGTCTTAGTGGTGTCATTAGAGTGATCCATGTTGTTAGGGGTCTTAGTGGTGTCATTAGAGTGATCCATGTTGTTAGGGGTCTTAGTGGTGTCATTAGAGTGATCCATGTTGTTAGGGGTCTTAGTGGTGTCATTAGAGTGATCCATGTTGTTAGCGGTCTTAGTGGTGTCATTAGAGTGATCCATGTTGTTAGCGGTCTTAGTGGTGTCATTAGAGTGATCCATGTTGTTAGGGGTCTTAGTGGTGTCATTAGAGTGATCCATGTTGTTAGGGGTCTTAGTGGTGTCATTAGAGTGATCCATGTTGTTAGGGGTCTTAGTGATGTCATTAGAGTGATCCATGTTGTTAGGGGTCTTAGTGGTGACAGAGCGATCCATGTTGTTAGCGGTCTTAGTGGTGTCATTAGAGTGATCCATGTTGTTAGCGGTCTTAGTGGTGTCATTAGAGTGATCCATGTTGTTAGCGGTCTTAGTGGTGTCATTAGAGTGATCCATGTTGTTAGGGGTCTTAGTGGTGTCATTAGAGTGATCCATGTTGTTAGCGGTCTTAGTGGTGTCATTAGAGTGATCCATGTTGTTTGCGGTCTTAGTGGTGTCATTAGAGTGATCCATGTTGTTAGGGGTCTTAGTGGTGTCATTAGAGTGATCCATGTTGTTAGCGGTCTTAGTGGTGTCATTAGAGTGATCCATGTTGTTAGGGGTCTTAGTGGTGTCATTAGAGTGATCCATGTTGTAAGGGTCTTAGTGGTGTCATTAGAGTGATCCATGTTGTTAGGGGTCTTAGTGGTGTCATTAGAGTGATCCATGTTGTTAGCGGTCTTAGTGGTGTCATTAGAGTGATCCATGTTGTTAGGGGTTTTGATGGTGTCATTAGAGCGATCCATGTTGTTAGGGGTCTTAGTGGTGTCATTAGAGTGATCCATGTTGTAAAGGGTCTTGGTGGTGTCATTAGAGTGATCCATGTTGTTAGGGGTCTTAGTGGTGTCATTAGAGTGATCCATGTTGTTAGGGGTCTTAGTGGTGTCATTAGAGTGATCCATGTTGTAAAGGGTCTTGGTGGTGTCATTAGAGTGATCCATGTTGTTAGGGGTCTTAGTGGTGACAGAGTGATCCATGTTGTTAGGGGTCTTAGTGGTGTCATTAGAGTGATCCATGTTGTTAGGGGTCTTAGTGGTGTCATTAGAGTGATCCATGTTGTTAGGGGTCTTAGTGGTGTCATTAGAGTGATCCATGTTGTTAGGGGTCTTAGTGGTGTCATTAGAGTGATCCATGTTGTTAGGGGTCTTAGTGGTGTCATTAGAGTGATCCATGTTGTTAGCGGTCTTAGTGGTGTCATTAGAGTGATCCATGTTGTTAGCGGTCTTAGTGGTGTCATTAGAGTGATCCATGTTGTTAGGGGTCTTAGTGGTGTCATTAGAGTGATCCATGTTGTTAGGGGTCTTAGTGGTGACAGAGTGATCCATGTTGTTAGGGGTCTTAGTGGTGTCATTAGAGTGATCCATGTTGTTAGGGGTCTTAGTGGTGTCATTAGAGTGATCCATGTTGTTAGCGGTCTTAGTGGTGTCATTAGAGTGATCCATGTTGTTAGCGGTCTTAGTGGTGTCATTAGAGTGATCCATGTTGTTAGGGGTCTTAGTGGTGTCATTAGAGTGATCCATGTTGTTAGCGGTCTTAGTGGTGTCATTAGAGTGATCCATGTTGTTAGGGGTCTTAGTGGTGTCATTAGAGTGATCCATGTTGTAAGGGTCTTAGTGGTGTCATTAGAGTGATCCATGTTGTTAGGGGTCTTAGTGGTGTCATTAGAGTGATCCATGTTGTTAGCGGTCTTAGTGGTGTCATTAGAGTGATCCATGTTGTTAGGGGTTTTGATGGTGTCATTAGAGCGATCCATGTTGTTAGGGGTCTTAGTGGTGTCATTAGAGTGATCCATGTTGTAAAGGGTCTTGGTGGTGTCATTAGAGTGATCCATGTTGTTAGGGGTCTTAGTGGTGTCATTAGAGTGATCCATGTTGTTAGGGGTCTTAGTGGTGTCATTAGAGTGATCCATGTTGTAAAGGGTCTTGGTGGTGTCATTAGAGTGATCCATGTTGTTAGGGGTCTTAGTGGTGACAGAGTGATCCATGTTGTTAGCGGTCTTAGTGGTGTCATTAGAGTGATCCATGTTGTTAGGGGTCTTAGTGGTGTCATTAGAGTGATCCATGTTGTTAGCGGTCTTAGTGGTGTCATTAGAGTGATCCATGTTGTTAGGGGTTTTGATGGTGTCATTAGAGCGATCCATGTTGTTAGGGGTCTTAGTGGTGTCATTAGAGTGATCCATGTTGTAAAGGGTCTTGGTGGTGTCATTAGAGTGATCCATGTTGTAAGGGGTCTTGGTGGTGTCATTAGAGTGATCCAATTTGTCAGGGGTTTTAGTGGTGTCATTAGAGTGATCCATGTTGTTAGGGGTCTTGGTGGTGACAATAGAGCGATCCATGTTGTAAGGGTCTTAGTGGTGTCATTAGAGTGATCCATGTTGTTAGGGGTCTTAGTGGTGACAGAGTGATCCATGTTGTAAGGGGTCTTGGTGGTGTCATTAGAGTGATCCATGTTGTAAGGGGTCTTGGTGGTGTCATTAGAGTGATCCAATTTGTCAGGGGTTTTAGTGGTGTCATTAGAGTGATCCATGTTGTTAGGGGTCTTGGTGGTGACAATAGAGCGATCCATGTTGTAAGGGTCTTAGTGGTGTCATTAGAGTGATCCATGTTGTTAGGTGTCTTAGTGGTGACAGAGTGATCCATGTTGTTAGGGGTTTTGGTGGTGTCATTAGAGTGATCCATGTTGTTAGGGGTCTTAGTGGTGTCATTAGAGTTATCAATTTTGTTAGGGGTCTTAGTGGTGACAGAGTGATCCATGCTGTAAGGGTTCTTAGTGGTGACAGAGTGATCCATGTTGTTAGCGGTCTTAGTGGTGTCATTAGAGTGATCCATGTTGTAAGGGGTCTTGGTGGTGTCATTAGAGTGATCCATGTTGTAAAGGTCTTGGTGGTGTCATTAGAGTGATCCATGTTGTAAGGGGTCTTAGTGGTGTCATTAGAGTGATCCATGTTGTTAGGGGTCTTAGTGGTGACAGAGTGATCCATGTTGTTAGCGGTCTTAGTGGTGTCATTAGAGTGATCCATGTTGTTAGCGGTCTTAGTGGTGTCATTAGAGTGATCCATGTTGTTAGGGGTCTTAGTGGTGACAGAGTGATCCATGTTGTTAGGGATCTTAGTGGTGACAGAGTGATCCATGTTGTTAGGGTTCTTAGTGGTGTCATTAGAGTGATCCATGTTGTTAGGGGTCTTAGTGGTGTCATTAGAGTGATCCATGTTGTTAGGGGTCTTAGTGGTGACAGAGTGATCCATGTTGTTAGGGGTCTTAGTGGTGTCATTAGAGTTATCCATGTTGTTAGGGGTCTTAGTGGTGACAGAGTGATCCATGTTGTTAGGGGTCTTAGTGGTGTCATTAGAGTGATCCATGTTGTTAGGGGTCTTAGTGGTGACAGAGTGATCCATGTTGTTAGGGGTCTTAGTGGTGACAGAGTGATCCATGTTGTTAGGGGTCTTAGTGGTGTCATTAGAGTGATCCATGTTGTTAGGGGTCTTAGTGGTGTCATTAGAGTGATCCATGTTGTTAGGGGTCTTAGTGGTGTCATTAGAGTGATCCATGTTGTTAGCGGTCTTAGTGGTGTCATTAGAGTGATCCATGTTGTTAGGGGTCTTAGTGGTGTCATTAGAGTGATCCATGTTGTTAGCGGTCTTAGTGGTGTCATTAGAGTGATCCATGTTGTTAGGGGTCTTAGTGGTGTCATTAGAGTGATCCATGTTGTTAGGGGTCTTAGTGGTGTCATTAGAGTGATCCATGTTGTTAGGGGTCTTAGTGGTGACAGAGTGATCCATGTTGTTAGCGGTCTTAGTGGTGTCATTAGAGTGATCCATGTTGTTAGCGGTCTTAGTGGTGACAGAGTGATCCATGTTGTTAGGGGTCTTAGTGGTGTCATTAGAGTGATCCATGTTGTTAGGGGTCTTAGTGGTGTCATTAGAGTGATCCATGTTGTTAGGGGTCTTAGTGGTGTCATTAGAGTGATCCATGTTGTTAGCGGTCTTAGTGGTGTCATTAGAGTGATCCATGTTGTTAGGGGTTTTGGTGGTGTCATTAGAGTGATCCATGTTGTTAGGGGTCTTAGTGGTGTCATCAGAGTGATCCATGTTGTTAGCGGTCTTAGTGGTGTCATTAGAGTGATCCATGTTGTTAGCGGTCTTAGTGGTGACAGAGTGATCCATGTTGTTAGGGGTCTTAGTGGTGTCATTAGAGTGATCCATGTTGTTAGGGGTCTTAGTGGTGTCATTAGAGTGATCCATGTTGTTAGGGGTCTTAGTGGTGTCATTAGAGTGATCCATGTTGTTAGGGGTCTTAGTGGTGTCATTAGAGTGATCCATGTTGTTAGGGGTCTTAGTGGTGTCATTAGAGTGATCCATGTTGTTAGCGGTCTTAGTGGTGTCATTAGAGTGATCCATGTTGTTAGCGGTCTTAGTGGTGTCATTAGAGTGATCCATGTTGTTAGGGGTCTTAGTGGTGTCATTAGAGTGATCCATGTTGTTAGGGGTCTTAGTGGTGTCATTAGAGTGATCCATGTTGTTAGGGGTCTTAGTGATGTCATTAGAGTGATCCATGTTGTTAGGGGTCTTAGTGGTGACAGAGCGATCCATGTTGTTAGCGGTCTTAGTGGTGTCATTAGAGTGATCCATGTTGTTAGCGGTCTTAGTGGTGTCATTAGAGTGATCCATGTTGTTAGCGGTCTTAGTGGTGTCATTAGAGTGATCCATGTTGTTAGGGGTCTTAGTGGTGTCATTAGAGTGATCCATGTTGTTAGCGGTCTTAGTGGTGTCATTAGAGTGATCCATGTTGTTAGCGGTCTTAGTGGTGTCATTAGAGTGATCCATGTTGTTAGGGGTCTTAGTGGTGTCATTAGAGTGATCCATGTTGTTAGCGGTCTTAGTGGTGTCATTAGAGTGATCCATGTTGTAAGGGTCTTAGTGGTGTCATTAGAGTGATCCATGTTGTTAGGGGTCTTAGTGGTGTCATTAGAGTGATCCATGTTGTTAGCGGTCTTAGTGGTGTCATTAGAGTGATCCATGTTGTTAGGGGTTTTGATGGTGTCATTAGAGCGATCCATGTTGTTAGGGGTCTTAGTGGTGTCATTAGAGTGATCCATGTTGTAAAGGGTCTTGGTGGTGTCATTAGAGTGATCCATGTTGTTAGGGGTCTTAGTGGTGTCATTAGAGTGATCCATGTTGTTAGGGGTCTTAGTGGTGTCATTAGAGTGATCCATGTTGTAAAGGGTCTTGGTGGTGTCATTAGAGTGATCCATGTTGTTAGGGGTCTTAGTGGTGACAGAGTGATCCATGTTGTTAGCGGTCTTAGTTGTGTCATTAGAGTGATCCATGTTGTTAGGGGTCTTAGTGGTGTCATTAGAGTGATCCATGTTGTTAGCGGTCTTAGTGGTGTCATTAGAGTGATCCATGTTGTTAGGGGTTTTGATGGTGTCATTAGAGCGATCCATGTTGTTAGGGGTCTTAGTGGTGTCATTAGAGTGATCCATGTTGTAAAGGGTCTTGGTGGTGTCATTAGAGTGATCCATGTTGTAAGGGGTCTTGGTGGTGTCATTAGAGTGATCCAATTTGTCAGGGGTTTTAGTGGTGTCATTAGAGTGATCCATGTTGTTAGGGGTCTTGGTGGTGACAATAGAGCGATCCATGTTGTAAGGGTCTTAGTGGTGTCATTAGAGTGATCCATGTTGTTAGGGGTCTTAGTGGTGACAGAGTGATCCATGTTGTTAGGGGTTTTGGTGGTGTCATTAGAGTGATCCATGTTGTTAGGGGTCTTAGTGGTGTCATTAGAGTTATCAATTTTGTTAGGGGTCTTAGTGGTGACAGAGTGATCCATGCTGTAAGGGTTCTTAGTGGTGACAGAGTGATCCATGTTGTTAGCGGTCTTAGTGGTGTCATTAGAGTGATCCATGTTGTAAGGGGTCTTGGTGGTGTCATTAGAGTGATCCATGTTGTAAAGGTCTTGGTGGTGTCATTAGAGTGATCCATGTTGTAAGGGGTCTTAGTGGTGTCATTAGAGTGATCCATGTTGTTAGGGGTCTTGGTGGTGTCATTAGAGCGATCCATGTTGTAAGGGTCTTAGTGGTGACAGAGTGATCCATGTTGTTAGGGGTCTTGGTGGTGTCATTAGAGTGATCCATGTTGTAAGGGGTCTTAGTGGTGTCATTAGAGTGATCCATGTTGTAAGGGGTCTTAGTGGTGTCATTAGAGTGATCCATGTTGTTAGCGGTCTTAGTGGTAACAGAGTTATCCATGTTGTAAGGGGTCGTGCTGGCCTCCGTAGCAGACTGGGGTCCGATGACCGTGCCTTTCCTGGAGCTGGACGAAACAGAACCCATCACTGTCCTGGCAGACCTCACTCTCCTGGGGACCCTGGGACACCTAGTTCTCCTGCTGGCCCCTGACCTCCTTGGCTTCCACTCTGGTCTCCCTGGTACCCCTGCAGCCTGCTCCCCTGAACCCTGACATCTGCCTAGGCCAACTTGGTAAAGTGATAGCCGTTGGAAGCTAGAGGGATGGTGGTGGAGTTGGAGCCGGGGCTGAGATCCACTCTGGTCCCCCCTAAGGCCACCGTCTGACCCTGACCTGACTCTGACTCTAACTCTTCTCTTCTCTGGCCCTGACTCTAACTCTTCTCTGGCCCTGACTCTCACTCTTCTCTGGCCCTGACTCTCACTCTTCTCTGGCCCTGACTCTCACTCTTCTCTGGCCCTGACTCTCACTCTTCTCTGGCCCTGACTCTCACTCTTCTCTGGCCCTGACTAACTCTTCTCTGGCCCTGACTCTAGCCCTGCTGGTGGTCTGATGATGCTGAGTTGTGTTTATGTGGAGGTAGTGGCCCTGCTGGTGGTCTGATGATGCTGAGCAGTGTTTATGTGGAGGTAGTGGCCCTGCTGGTGGTCTGATGATGCTGAGTTGTGTTTATGTGGAGGTAGTGGCCCTGACTCTAGCCCTGCTGGTGGTCTGATGATGCTGAGCAGTGTTTATGTGGAGGTAGTGGCCCTGCTGGTGGTCTGATGATGCTGAGTTGTGTTTATGTGGAGGTAGTGGCCCTGCTGGTGGTCTGATGATGCTGAGCAGTGTTTATGTGGAGGTAGTGGCCCTGCTGGTGGTCTGATGATGCTGAGCAGTGTTTATGTGGAGGTAGGGGCCCTGCTGGTGGTCTGATGATGCTGAGCAGTGTTTATGTGGAGGTAGGGGCCCTGCTGGTGGTCTGATGATGCTGAGCAGTGTTTATGTGGAGGTAGTGGCCCTGCTGGTGGTCTGATGATGCTGAGCAGTGTTTATGTGGAGGTAGTGGCCCTGCTGGTGGTTCTGCTCTTTAATGCCGGTTGACTTAAACATTTCAAATTTGAGAACCAATATTAATACAAACATTTTAAATATATCAGCTACATCATTGGCAGTGTAGAATGTTAATCAGATTTGAATGCATTTAGACTTAACAATTTACATTTAGTTAGCATTATAGGTGAAAGGCATAGTATTTTTTATGAATTCTCATGCTGCCTATACACTGACATTTTCCTTATGATTACCTTCCTCGTCTGGGCTTGTCACGAGCACTCTCTTTCTGACTGAAAAACTCTGGCCCCCTCAAAAGAAACATTCACCATGGCAACAAAAACAAGCCATGACCTGGCTGAAAAACTAGTTTGGCTCATTGTCAAAAAGAATGGACTAACCTAGCTATTTCGTTAACTTATTTAATTACCACTTAAACATCAAGTGGTAATCACAACGTAGACCAAACATTAGCTATTGAAAGTAATGTTATTCAATCAGAGGTGTCTAACATTAGCCACCTAGCTAGCTAACATTGCATAGTTAACACTGGCACTAGCTTAGCTAACTAGCTAGCCAGCTTTGTTAGCGGCAACCTAATTAGCTAAATAACGTGGTAGCTTGTTAGTTATTGCCACACACATCTGATTAATATGTTCAGCCTTTATGACAATAACAAGATGGCTAGCTCATTAGCCAACAAGAAGAGATTATAAATTACAGGGAGCTAAAACATGATTAGGAGATGAAACTTTGCTTATCAGACTCAAATACAATGGATTGGGTTAGTCAAAGCTAGGCTGGGCAATAGAACAATTCAAAATTCACCACCCAAGGCAGGAACACTAGCACGAGGCCATAGCAAATGAATTGAAAAAAAACTCAATTTCCCCTAAATAGCACAACTAAATGTAGCCCTTCTATATTTTACCACTACAATCTGTTCTTAGGATGAAACTGAAAAAAAACAAATTGTGTAGAAAGTAAACAGACATGGCCTTTACGTTGGGGAAATAGGAATGTCTAAAAAGCAGTCTTATTTAATCAGCTTACTATTTATCTGCTACCATTTGCCTTTTTTTGTGTTCAACATTTTGCGGTTTGAACATTAACTTCACTTTTCATTATTCACATTATTCTAATTCTCTGATTACATGGCAAACAGGTAGCACACTTCTAAAATCAAATCAAAGGCTCTGAAGATCTACCAAAGACAGAGATAAATACACATCTAATTTCCAGTGTGTGTTTATGTTAAAGGTGAATCAACAGTTACATCAATTGTTTTACTTATACATGAATTATATCTAACCCATTGATTCAGAAAATAATATAACTTATGAGCTTTGTTCAAGTGTCATTCTCTATCAGAACCCAAAATGCAAGCTTGTTTTACTCCAATGTTTGTAAATTAATAAATAAATAAATAAATAAAACTGGTTAACGTAACATGGTTAAACTATCATTTTTGTACCATGGATGGTCAGTCCTGTGTAGTCTCATAACATGGTTAAACTATCATTTTTGTACCATGGATGGTCAGTCCTGTATAGTCTCATAACATGGTTAAACTATCATTTTTGTACCATGGATGGTCAGTCCTGTATAGTCTCATAACATGGTTAAACTATCATTTTTGTACCATGGATGGTCAGTCCTGTATAGTCTCATAACATGGTTAAACTATCATTTTTGTACCATGGATGGTCAGTCCTGTATAGTCTCATAACATGGTTAAACTATCATTTTTGTACCATGGATGGTCAGTCCTGTATAGTCTCAAAACATGGTTAAACTATCATTTTTGTACCATGGATGGTCAGTCCTGTATAGTCTCATAACATGGTTAAACTATCATTTTTGTACCATGGATGGTCAGTCCTGTAGAGTCTCATAACATGGTTAAACTATCATTTTTGTACCATGGATGGTCAGTCCTGTAGAGTCTCATAACATGGTTAAACTATCATTTTTGTACCATGGATGGTCAGTCCTGTATAGTCTCATAACATGGTTAAACTATCATTTTTGTACCATGGATGGTCAGTCCTGTAAAGTCTCATAACATGGTTAAACTATCATTTTTGTACCATGGATGGTCAGTCCTGTAAAGTCTCATAACATGGTTAAACTATCATTTTTGTACCATGGATGGTCAGTCCTGTAGAGTCTCATAACATGGTTAAACTATCATTTTTGTACCATGGATGGTCAGTCCTGTAGAGTCTCAAAACATGGTTAAACTATCATTTTTGTACCATGGATGGTCAGTCCTGTATAGTCTCATAACATGGTTAAACTATCATTTTTGTACCATGGATGGTCAGTCCTGTAGAGTCTCATAACATGGTTAAACTATCATTTTTGTACCATGGATGGTCAGTCCTGTATAGTCTCATAACATGGTTAAACTATCATTTTTGTACCATGGATGGTCAGTCCTTGCATCCATAATTCTGTCCATACATTTCAGTGGTTACATTTCTCCAGCCCAATTCCAGCTTTTAGCAAAACAGTGTCAGGAGACCACATTGTTATTTTTTCCAACTGCTGATTGGCATTTAAGAAAGGGTTTGATTTTTTTTATAATTAACTAAATGTATGGTGTTTTTGGTTTAAGGGTATATGGACCATTGTTGCATTGTTCATTGTAATGTGGTAAATGGCTATTTTATGCTTTTAAGTTATCAAATTAACTAACACATATTGTATATATTGCAATTCTGAGTAATTACTAGGTATACAAGGTATAGAAATTGATGGTCAGATGACGACATGACTTCGAAAAAAATGATTTGCAGTTGCTAAATAATATCGGCAGCACAACGAATGAAATCTCAGAAGATCCGTTTTCTCTTGAACACACCACTCCCCCCTTCACCCTCACATAAAAACTCCTGCACAAACTTTTTTCTGTCCCTTTCCACACTGCTGACGCACGAGGAAGGACCAAAACTTCATTTAACAGATGACTGTTTATTACTATAATGATGATACATGTTTATTATTACCTATTTGTATTCTCATGTTTCAAAATTATAGTTGATTACCATTTATTACCATTTATTACCATTTATTACCATTTATTACCATTTCAAAACAAAGTTTATTTGTTATTTGTTTCACCTCACAGTGAAATTATGAATACATCAGGTGTAGTAGACCTCACAGTGAAATGCTGAATATAACAGGTGTAGTAGACCTCACAGTGAAATGCTGAATACAACAGGTGTAGTAGACCTTACAGTGAAATGCTGAATACAACAGGTGTAGTAGACCTCACAGTGAAATGCTGAATACAACAGGTGTAGTAGACCTCACAGTGAAATGCTGAATATAACAGGTGTAGTAGACCTCACAGTGAAATGCTGAATACAACAGGTGTAGTAGACCTTACAGTGAAATGCTGAATACAACAGGTGTAGTAGACCTTACACTGAAATGCTGAATACAACTGGTGTAGTAGACCTTACACTGAAATGCTGAATACAACAGGTGTAGTAGACCTCACAGTGAAATGCTGAATATAACAGGTGTAGTAGACCTTACAGTGAAATGCTGAATACAACAGGTGTAGTAGACCTCACAGTGAAATGCTGAATACAACAGGTGTAGTAGACCTTACAGTGAAATGCTGAATACAACAGGTGTAGTAGACCTCACAGTGAAATGCTGAATACAACAGGTGTAGTAGACCTTACAGTGAAATGCTGAATACAACAGGTGTAGTAGACCTTACAGTGAAATGCTGAATACAACAGGTGTAGTAGACCTCACAGTGAAATGCTGAATACAACAGGTGTAGTAGACCTTACAGTGAAATGCTGAATACAACAGGTGTAGTAGACCTCACAGTGAAATGCCGAATACAACAGGTGTAGTAGACCTTACAGTGAAATGCCGAATACAACAGGTGTAGTAGACCTTACAGTGAAATGCTGAATACAACAGGTGTAGTAGACCTTACAGTGAAATGCTGAATACAACAGGTGTAGTAGACCTCACAGTAAAATGCTGAATACAACAGGTGTAGTAGACCTCACAGTGAAATGCCGAATACAACAGGTGTAGTAGACCTTACAGTGAAATGCTGAATACAACAGGTGTAGTAGACCTTACAGTGAAATGCTGAATACAACAGGTGTAGTAGACCTCACAGTAAAATGCTGAATACAACAGGTGTAGTAGACCTCACAGTGAAATGCTGAATACAACAGGTGTAGTAGACCTTACAGTGAAATGCTGAATACAACAGGTGTAGTAGACCTCACAGTGAAATGCTGAATACAACAGGTGTAGTAGACCTCACAGTGAAATGCTGAATACAACAGGTGTAGTAGACCTCACAGTGAAATGCTGAATACAACAGGTGTAGTAGACCTTACAGTGAAATGCTGAATACAACAGGTGTAGTAGACCTCACAGTGAAATGCTGAATACAACAGGTGTAGTAGACCTCACAGTGAAATGCTGAATACAACAGGTGTAGTAGACCTCACAGTGAAATGCTGAATACAACAGGTGTAGTAGACCTTACAGTGAAATGCTGAATACAACAGGTGTAGTAGACCTTACAGTGAAATACTTACTTACAGGCTCAAACCAACAGTGCAAAAAAGGTATTAGGTGAACAATAGGTAGGTAAAGAAATAAAACAACAGTAAAAAGACAGGCTATATACAGTAGAGAGGCTATATACAGTAGAGAGGCTCTATACAGTAGAGAGGCTATATACAGTAGAGAGGCTATATACAGTAAAGAGGCTATATACAGTAGAGAGGCTATATACAGTAGAGAGGCTATATACAGTAGAGAGGCTATATACAGTAGAGAGGCTATATACAGTAGAGAGGCAATATACAGTAGCGAGGCTATAAGACGCTGGTTAGTCAGGCTGATTTAGGTAGTATGTACATGTAGATATGGTTAGTGAATATGCATATATGATGAACAGAGAGTAGTAGTAGCGTAAAAGAGGGGTTGGCGGGTGGTGGGACACATTGCAGATAGCCCGGTTAGCCAATGTGCCATGGATGGCCCGGTTAGCACTGGTTGGTCGGCCCAATTGAGGTAGTGTGTATATGAATGTATAGTTAAATAACTATGATCAATAATCTTTAACATTAATTCAGTCACCTCTGGTCGAGAAACTTATTTTCCTAGTTCATCCATTGTCAAATTCATCAACCAGCATCGTCCCGCCCTGCCTTCTCACACAAGTAGCCAACTGGCATGTTCACATGTCTCATACCATTGTCAAATTCATCAACCAGCATCGACCCGCCCTGCCTTCTCACACAAGTAGCCAACTGGCATGTTCACGTGTCTCATACCATGATCAACTCAACAAGCCACGACAAAAGCTTGTGCTGTCAGCGGCAGTGAGCACTCCGCTTCTCGCACAAGCGAGGAACATGTTGAGGTAAATGTGCTAACCGCGAGATGTACTTTATTGTTTTCTACTCAGAGGGTGTATGCTCGCAGTGTCATATGAGATATGAAGATGAATATATAATATATGTTTACTAGAGTTGGGGTTAGTGCATCTGACTAGTGATTAGTTAGCCGGTGTTCAATACCTGCTATAGATAGTACATTTTTGCTCTCCCAAAAGCATCACAGGCCTCATACGAGATAGACAGATATAACTGTAAAGTAATGAGTAACCATTTTAGAAAATAATGGGACATATAGTCTTCGGTTGCAATTTCATGTCATTCATATTGCTGCTATAGCCTATAACTGATGCATCATGGTCTCATGCTGCCATCTATTGGAAATATTGAGCAATTCAAAGTTATTAATTCACATAAAGACTATGGTGAGGCAGCTGAGAAATAAAGGGTATTTTTCTTATTAGTTCCTGAGATCAGTCTCAGACCTGCCCCTCCTATCCCACGCCAATTGCTGTACTTCCACATAGAGGTTACTAGGTCACACCTGTTTCAAATAAAACATCACATATAGCTTGATGATCAAGTGTTCTACCTGGCAAAAATAAATATAAATACAAATAAATAAAAAATAAAATAAAGACAGCAACATTTTAAATAGCTTTTGATTAGGAAAAATATCATAATGCTATTTAGTGTTATAATGTTATTTACTAACCTAATATTATAACTACCCTACCCTACCCTAAAATTAGGGTTAAAAGTGTTCTACCCTACCCTAAAATTAGGGTTAAAAGTGTTCTACCCTACGCTAAAATTAGGGTTAAAAGTGTTCTACCCTACGCTAAAATTAGGGTTAAGGCTAAATTAGGTTATACGTAGGTTTAGGGTTTTTAATGCAACAAAACTATATGGATTTCCAGCTCTCTTGCTCCTCCTTGTAGCCTTCTGTGGGTACTACATACCTCATTTGCGACACTTGCTAGGCTCATAATCTGCGTCAGATATACAAATCAATGAGCTAGACCCATCCATTTAGTGGTTCAACTCAGTGAAGATGCGCAGCATTCGCTCAATTCGATGCCTACAAATAAACACATTTCAAAGCATATCAAATTACCCAGCAGCCATTTATAAACTACAAATCATTTAAAAAAAAAGGTTATTTCTTCATTTAAAAGATGTGTCTGGCTGTTTAAAATTGGCCACATCTTGAAAAAGAGGACAGGGACATTTTGTTTTATAGCTTTTTCTGAAGAAAAAAAAGGTTTAACATTTAATCGATACGCGCCAGCCATCGGTAACACATTGGCTCACCACAATGTGTAACCAGGCAAAAAGGGTGCTTGCACATCAAGTAGCCATAACCTTATTAATAATAAGTTACCTGAGGTAAGACTGCAAGGTTAACACAGGCAGATCTTATTGTCAACAATAGTGAAGCTGGCGTTGGGATGCAGAACATTGGCTGGGAACAGAATGTTCGGAAGGAGATTTGGTGCTACGCTGCTCAATAGAACTCATAGGAGCTGGCAGGGTGCAAAATGCACTAAAATGAGGCCTGTTTTTTTGCTACTACTTCAAAACTATGGCAAGCAACTGGGACATATGGTAATATTATGAAAAAAGCATTGTTAAAAATGTTATGTGTCCAGCCTACCAAAGCATCTCTTGAGGATAACATACAGTACCCAAATCTAACTGCCGATAACTCAGGACCCGGAAGCAAGGATATGTATATTATTGATACAATTTGAAAGGAAACACTGAAGTTTGTGGAAATGTGAAATTAATGTAGGAGAATATAACACATTAGATCTGGTAAAAGATAATACAAACAAAAACATGAGTTTTTCCCATCATCTTTGAAATGCAAGAGAAAGGCCACACAACGAGATAGGATTCTATGTGTAAGATGCTGTCCACAAGATGGCAGAAGTGTGTGTGCAAAGTTTCTGGCTGATTTTTTATTTATTTTACCTTTATTTAACCAGGTTGGCTAGTTGAGAAATAAGTTCTTATTTACAACTGCAACCTGGCCAAGATAAAGCAAAGCAGTTTGACACATACAACAACACAGAGTTACACATGGAATAAACAAACATACAGTCAAAAATACAGTATATAAAGTATATATACAGTGTGTGCAAATGAGGTAAGATAATAGAGGTAAGGCAATAAATAGGTCATAGTGATAAGATGGGGCTTTATCTAGCAAAGACTTATAGATGACCTGGAGCCAGTGGGTTTGGCAACAGATATGTAGTGAGGGTCAGCCAACAAGAGCATACATGTCGTAGTGATGGGTGGCATATGGGGCTTTGGTGATAAAACGGATGGCACTGTAATAGACTAAATCCAGTTTGCTGAGTAGAGTGTTGGGGGGTATTTTGTAAATGACATCGGCAAAGTTTATTATCGGTAGGATAGTCAGTTTTACGAGGGTAAGTTTGGCGGCATGAGTGAAGGAGGCTTTGTTGCAAAATAGGAAGCAGATTCTAGATGACATTTTAGATTAGAGATGCTTAATGTGAGTATGGAAGGAGAGTTTACGTCTAACCAGACACCTAGGTATTTCGCAGTTGTCCACATATCTAAGTCAGATCCGTCCAGAGTCGTGGTGCTAGTCGGGCAGGAGGTGTGGGCAGCAATCGGTTGAAGAGCATGCACTTAGTCTTACTTGCATTTAAAAGCAGTTGGAGGCGACGGAAGGAGTGCTGTATGGCGTTGAAGCTCGTTTGGAGGTTTGTTAGCATAGTGTCCAAAGAAGGACCAGATGTATACAGAATGGTGTCGTCTGCGTAGAGGTGGATCAGATAACCACCAGCAGCAAGAGCAACATCACTGATATGTACAGAGAAAATAGTTGGCCCGAGAATTGAACTCTGTGGCACCCCCATAGAGATAGCCAGAGGTCCGGACAACAGGCCCTCCGATTTGACACATTGAACTCTATCTGAGAAGTAGTTGGTGAACCATGCAAGGTAGTCATTTGAGAAGCCAATGCTATTAAGTCTGCAGATAAGAATCTGAACAACAACCAGTCTGCTGTGGTTACACTACCTGAACAACAACCAGTCTGCTGTGGTTACACTACCTGAACAACAACCAGTCTGCTGTGGTTTCACTACCTGAACAACAACCAGTCTGCTGTGGTTTCACTACCTGAACAACAACCAGCCTGCTGTGGTTTCACTACCTGAACAACAACCAGTCTGCTGTGGTTTCACTACCTGAACAACAACCAGTCTGCTGTGGTTTCACTACCTGAACAACAACCAGTCTGCTGTGGTTACACTACCTGAACAACAGCCAGTCTGCTGTGGTTACACTACCTGAACAACAACCAGTCTGCTGTGGTTACACTACCTGAACAACAACCAGTCTGCTGTGGTTTCACTACCTGAACAACAACCAGTCTGCTGTGGTTACACTACCTGAACAACAACCAGTCTGCTGTGGTTTCACTACCTGAACAACAACCAGTCTGCTGTGGTTTCACTACCTGAACAACAACCAGTCTGCTGTGGTTTCACTACCTGAACAACAACCAGTCTGCTGTGGTTTCACTACCTGAACAACAACCAGTCTGCTGTGGTTTCACTACCCCTCAGGTGGGACGAGAGTTCCAGTAAGAACTTAATTCATATGTTGACCTGAAGCTACAGTGCTGCTTGTAACATTTGGTTCAAACTTCAGCCACTCATCTCTGACTATCATAACCATGCATACCATAGCAGTGAGAGGAGTCACTGGACAGTACGATGGTTTGTTTAAAGCACATGAGAACCAGGGTCCAGCTCGCTAAATAAAAGTTTAAAGATCTGGGACAAAGATCTTAGTAAAGACTACAGGTCTTCACATAACCGCCATTGATGATGTAATCAGTGCTGTGTGCCTCAGCTCTACCTTGTTTTTATACAGCTGGAGGACAGTATCTATGATGCAATAGTCTATGTGCCCCGGGGCTAGGGTCAGTCTGTTATATCTGGTGTCATTAGCTGGTGTCCTGTGTGAATTTTAGTATGCTCCCTCTAATTTTCTCTCTTCTCTCTCCCTCCCCTACGGGAGGACCTGAGCCCCAGGAACATGCCTCAGGACTACTTGGCCTGATGACTCCTGGCTGTTCCCAGTCCATCTGGTCGTGTTGCTGCTCCAGTTTCAACTGTTCTGGCTGTGGCTAGAGAACCCTGACCCTGACCCTTCACCTGACGTGCTACCTTGTTCTGGACCTGCTGTTTTCAACTCTCTACCGCATCTGCTGTCTCGTCCTCTGAATGCTCGGCTATGACCTGTTGCACCCTCGACAACCTCGACAACCACTGATTACTATTTGACCCTGCTGATCATCTATGAACGTTTGGACATCTTGAAGAACCATCTGGCCTTAATGG
Organism: Oncorhynchus clarkii lewisi; assembly: GCF_045791955.1. Lineage (NCBI taxonomy): Eukaryota > Metazoa > Chordata > Actinopteri > Salmoniformes > Salmonidae > Oncorhynchus > Oncorhynchus clarkii. Next base: position 46,736,600 of record NC_092170.1, read on the forward strand.
CCATGTACTCTTGTAATCTCCACCCGACACAGCCAGAAGAGGACTGGCCACCCCTCTGAGTCTGGTTTCTCTCTAGGTTTCTTCCTAGGTTCCTGCCTTTCTAGGGAGTTTTTCCTAGCCACCCGTGCTTCTACATCTGCATTGCTTGCTGTTTGGGGTTTTAGGCTGGGTTTCTGTACAGCACTTTGTGACATCGACTGATGTAAGAAGGACTTCATAGTCCCTTGACTACAGCTTGATACAGCTTGACTACAGCTTGACTACAGCTTCTGACCTTCTCCTGTTCTAAGCTCTTATTTTTAGTTCACGTTGGGTTTTGCTCAACCTTGTGTTATTTTTAGGTCACGTTGGGTTTTGCTCAACCTTGTGTTATTTTTAGTATCGCTTTGTTATTGATTACTGCACTGTTGGGTTTAGAGCTTGCAAGAATGGCATTTCACTGTACTTGTGCACGTAACATAAACAAAACTTGAAACAAACACACACACTAGTTAAGATTTTAGCTTTTATACGGAGCCTTAGCATTTACACTCTCGCTGCCATAACCCTAGAGGCTTTAATATGGAGCTTTAGCATTTACACTCTCGCTGCCATAACCCTAGAGGCTTTAATATGGAGCCTTAGCATTTACACTCTCGCTGCCATAACCCTAGAGGCTTTAATATGGAGCCTTAGCATTTACACTCTCGCTGCCATAACCCTAGAGGCTTTAATATGGAGCCTTAGCATTTACACTCTCGCTGCCATAACCCTAGAGGCTTTAATATGGAGCCTTAGCATTTACACTCTCGCTGCCATAACCCTAGAGGCTTTAATATGGAGCCTTAGCATTTACACTCTCGCTGCCATAACCCTAGAGGCTTTAATATGGAGCCTTAGCATTTACACTCTCGCTGCCATAACCCTAGAGGCTTTAATATGGAGCCTTAGCATTTACACTCTCGCTGCCATAACCCTAGAGGCTTTAATATGGAGCCTTAGCATTTACACTCTCGCTGCCATAACCCTAGAGGCTTTAATATGGAGCCTTAGCATTTACACTCTCGCTGCCATAACCCTAGAGGCTTTAATATGGAGCCTTAGCATTTACACTCTCGCTGCCATAACCCTAGAGGCTTTAATATGGAGCCTTAGCATTTACACTCTCGCTGCCATAACCCTAGAGGCTTTAATATGGAGCCTTAGCATTTACACTCTCGCTGCCATAACCCTAGAGGCTTTAATATGGAGCCTTAGCATTTACACTCTCGCTGCCATAACCCTAGAGGCTTTAATATGGAGCCTTAGCATTTACACTCTCGCTGCCATAACCCTAGAGGCTTTAATATGGAGCCTTAGCATTTACACTCTCGCTGCCATAACCCTAGAGGCTTTAATATGGAGCCTTAGCATTTACACTCTCGCTGCCATAACCCTAGAGGCTTTAATATGGAGCCTTAGCATTTACACTCTCGCTGCCATAACCCTAGAGGCTTTAATATGGAGCCTTAGCATTTACACTCTCGCTGCCATAACCCTAGAGGCTTTAATATGGAGCCTTAGCATTTACACTCTCGCTGCCATAACCCTAGAGGCTTTAATATGGAGCCTTAGCATTTACACTCTCGCTGCCATAACCCTAGAGGCTTTAATATGGAGCCTTAGCATTTACACTCTCGCTGCCATAACCCTAGAGGCTTTAATATGGAGCCTTAGCATTTACACTCTCGCTGCCATAACCCTAGAGGCTTTAATATGGAGCCTTAGCATTTACACTCTCGCTGCCATAACCCTAGAGGCTTTAATATGGAGCCTTAGCATTTACACTCTCGCTGCCATAACCCTAGAGGCTTTAATATGGAGCCTTAGCATTTACACTCTCGCTGCCATAACCCTAGAGGCTTTAATATGGAGCCTTAGCATTTACACTCTCGCTGCCATAACCCTAGAGGCTTTAATATGGAGCCTTAGCATTTACACTCTCGCTGCCATAACCCTAGAGGCTTTAATATGGAGCCTTAGCATTTACACTCTCGCTGCCATAACCCTAGAGGCTTTAATATGGAGCCTTAGCATTTACACTCTCGCTGCCATAACCCTAGAGGCTTTAATATGGAGCCTTAGCATTTACACTCTCGCTGCCATAACCCTAGAGGCTTTAATATGGAGCCTTAGCATTTACACTCTCGCTGCCATAACCCTAGAGGCTTTAATATGGAGCCTTTTTTGCTTTATTTCTTTAACAGCCTCTTCATGTAATTTTGTTTCCTTCAAATCAAAGGGATTAGAGGAAGATTACTATCGAATGCTGATGTACTACAGATGTACACACACACACACACACACACACACACACACACACACACACACACACACACACACACACACTTCAATTTCTGTGTCCTGTAGCTGTCTAGGTTAAGGAGGATGAATCACAGTGGATGAAGGGGGAGATATTGTAGCATTACATGTAATACTACAAACACTGGGCCTCGAGGGACCCCCCCTTCAAGCTAATCAGGAGTCATTCTGACTTTGGAATTAATACATTTCATATTTGCTATCACAAAAATAATATTTTGGTTGTTTATCAAGGTCTTTGGTAACATTAGAAAACCAAAAAATTATCAAATAACATAATAGCATTTATTAGTTTGTTACTGTAGGCCCCTCAACCTACACCCTGGAGCTCCAAGGTCCCTCAACCTACATCCTGGACCTCCAAGTCCCTTCAATCTACACCCTGGACCTCCAAGGCCCCTCAACCTACACCCTGGACCTCCAAGGCCCCTCAACCTACACCCTGGACCTCCAAGGCCCCTCAACCTACACCCTGGACCTCCAAGGTCCCTCAACCTACACCCTGGACCTCCAAGGCCCTTCAACCTACACCCTGGACCTCTAAGGAACCTCAAACTATACCCTGGACCTCCTAGGCCCCTCAACCTACACCCTGGACCTCCTAGGCGCCTCAACCTACACCCTGGAACTCCTAGGCCCCTCAACCTACACCCTGGACCTCCTAGGCCCCTCAACTTACACACTGGACCTCCAAGGCCCCTCAATTGCACCAGGTAGGGGCAATTAATGAGTGTATGTCTGTGTGTGTGGATGAGTGTATGTCTGGATGAGTGTTTACCACCATGTGGTTTAGAGAGGGTTAGAGGTTCCACCATGTGGTTAAGAGAGGGTTAGAGGTTCCACCATGTGGTTTTGAGAGGGTTAGAGGTTCCACCATGTGGTTTAGAGAAGGTTAGAGGTTCCACCATGTGGTTTAGAGAGGGTTAGAGGTTCCACCATGTGGTTAAGAGAGGGTTAGAGGTTCCATCATGTGGTATAGAGAGGATTAGAGGTTCCACCATGTGGTTAAGAGAGGGTTAGAGGTTCCACCATGTGGTTTAGAGAGGGTTAGAGGTTCCACCATGTGGTTTAGAGAAGGTTAGAGGTTCCACCATGTGGTTTAGAGAGTTGTAATACCAGCTATTTAACACTGAGGGACACACACTGAAAGGTATTGTAATACCAGCTATTTAACACTGAGGGACACACACTGGAAGGTATTGTAATACCAGCTATTTAACACTGAGGGACACACACTGAAATGTATTGTAATACCAGCTATTTAACGCCGAGGGACACACACTGAAAGGTGTTGTAATACCATCTATTTAACACAGAGGGACACACACTGGAAGGTATTGTAATACCAGCTATTTAACACTGAGGGACACACACTGGAAGGTATTGTAATACCAGCTATTTAACGCTGAGGGACACACACTGGAAGGTGTTGTAATACCAGCTATTTAACACTGAGGGACACACACTGGAAGGTGTTGTAATAACAGCTATTTAACACTGAGGGACACACACTGGAAGGTATTGTAATAACAGCTATTTAACACTGAGGGACACACACTGGAAGGTGTTGTAATACCAGCTATTTAACACTGAGGGACACACACTGGAAGGTATTGTAATACCAGCTATTTAACACTGAGGGACACACACTGGAAGGTGCTGTAATACCAGCTATTTGACGCTGAGGGACACACACTGGAAGGTGTTGTAATACCAGCTATTTAACACTGAGGGACACACACTGGAAGGTGTTGGAATACCAGCTATTTAACACTGAGACACACACACTGGAAGGCATTGTAATAGCAGCTATTTAACACTGAGGGACACACACTGGAAGGTATTGTAATAACATCTATTTAACGCTGAGGGACACACACTGGAAGGTATTGTAATACCAGCTATTTAACACTGAGGGACACACACTGAAATGTATTGTAATACCAGCTATTTAACGCCGAGGGACACACACTGAAAGGTGTTGTAATACCATCTATTTAACACAGAGGGACACACACTGGTAGGTATTGTAATACCAGCTATTTAACACTGAGGGACACACACTGGAAGGTATTGTAATACCAGCTATTTAACGCTGAGGGACACACACTGGAAGGTGTTGTAATACCAGCTATTTAACACTGAGGGACACACACTGGAAGGTGTTGTAATAACAGCTATTTAACACTGAGGGACACACACTGGAAGGTATTGTAATAACAGCTATTTAACACTGAGGGACACACACTGGAAGGTGTTGTAATACCAGCTATTTAACACTGAGGGACACACACTGGAAGGTATTGTAATACCAGCTATTTAACACTGAGGGACACACACTGGAAGGTGCTGTAATACCAGCTATTTGACGCTGAGGGACACACACTGGAAGGTGTTGTAATACCAGCTATTTAACACTGAGGGACACACACTGGAAGGTGTTGGAATACCAGCTATTTAACACTGAGAAACACACACACTGGAAGGCATTGTAATAGCAGCTATTTAACACTGAGGGACACACACTGGAAGGTATTGTAATAACATCTATTTAACGCTGAGGGACACACACTGGAAGGTATTGTAATACCAGCTATTTAACACTGAGGGACACACACTGGAAGGTATTGTAATAACAGCTATTTAACGCTGAGGGACACACACTGGAAGGTGTTGTAATACCAGCAATTTAACACTGAGGGACACACACTGGAAGGTATTGTAATACCAGCTATTTAACACTGAGGGACACACACTGGAAGGTGTTGTAATACCAGCTATTTAACGCTGAGGGACACACACTGGAAGGTATTGTAATACCAGCTATTTAACACTGAGGGACACATACTGGATGTTGTTGTAATACCAGCTATTTAACACTGAGGGACACACACTGGAAGGTATTGTAATACCAGCTATTTAACACTGAGGGACACACACTGGAAGGTATTGTAATACCAGCTATTTAACGCTGAGGGACACACACTGGAAGGTATTGTAATAACAGCTATTTAACACTGAGGGACACACACTGGAAGGTGTTGTAATACCAGCTATTTAACACTGAGGGACACCCCCTGAAGGTATTGTAATACCAGCTATTTAACACTGAGGGACACACACTGGAAGGTATTGTAATACCAGCTATTTAACACTGAGGGACACACACTGGAAGGTGTTGTAATACCAGCTATTTAACGCTGAGGGACACACACTGGAAGGTATTGTAATACCAGCTATTTAACACTGAGGGACACACACTGGAAGGTGTTGTAATACCAGCTATTTAACACTGAGGGACACACACTGAAAGGTGTTGTAATACCAGCTATTTAACACTGAGGGACACACACTGGAAGGTATTGTAATAACAGCTATTTAACGCTGAGGGACACACACTGGAAGGTATTGTAATAACAGCTATTTAACACTGAGGGACACACACTGGAAGGTGTTGTAATACCAGCTATTTAACACTGAGGGACACCCCCCGAAGGTATTGTAATACCAGCTATTTAACACTGAGGGACACACACTGGAAGGTATTGTAATACCAGCTATTTAACACTGAGGGACACACACTGGAAGGTGTTGTAATACCAGCTATTTAACGCTGAGGGACACACACTGGAAGGTATTGTAATACCAGCTATTTAACACTGAGGGGCACACACTGGAAGGTGTTGTAATACCAGCTATTTAACACTGAGGGACACACACTGAAAGGTGTTGTAATACCAGCTATTTAACACTGAGGGACACACACTGGAAGTTATTGTAATACCAGCTATTTAACACTGAGGGACACACACTGGAAGGTGTTGTAATACCAGCTATTTAACACTGAGGGACACACACTGGAAGGTATTGTAATACCAGCTATTTAACACTGAGGGACACACACTGGAAGGTATTGTAATACCAGCTATTTAACACTGAGGGACACCCCCTGAAGGTATTGTAATACAGAGGCACATCAATAAAGCCGAGCTTCCACCTTTTCATCTCGGTAATATAGAGTTTGTCAACAACAATACAGGCTCAGAGTGTGTTTTCCATCGGGAAGAGTGTTTTCCACCTGTTATTTCTTTACTTGGTAAACTGATCCTTTTGCCCAAACTCTGTCCCTTGTAATTCTCTACCCTTGGATTTAACCAGCAATTTTCTTTGTAATGACCGAATTTGGCCACGATGGGGTGAGGAGCACCAGGCATTTGGGCAACCAAGACTCCCATTCTGTGGACTCGGTGAAAACAATGTTTGATGCTTCATCTGCTGGGATCTGGAGTTTTGTATGTATAAAGTATTTTACAATTTCTTCAGCATTTTCATAGTTATTCTCAAAAATACCAGGGAAAACCGGGTTCTCCCTCATCCAACGAGACTCAAAAATACCAGGGAAAACCGGGTTCTCTCTCATCCAACGAGACTCAAAAATACCAGGGAAAACCGGGTTCTCCCTCATCCAACGAGACTCAAAAATACCAGGGAAAACCGGGTTCTCCCTCATCCAACGAGACTCAAAAATACCAGGGAAAACCGGGTTCTCTCTCATCCAACGGGACTAAAAAATACCAGGAAAAACCGGGTTCTCTCTCATCCAACGGACTTCAGGTCTAATAATGTCTCTGAGAATTGTATTGTCACTTGATGATGAATTATTGGTGTTTTGACCTTTGAGCTGTAGCTTGTCTTTGATCAGGAATTTTATTTGGAGCTGAATTCCTTACTGGCTTTTAGGTCAATTAACTATTTGTGCACAACTTCTAGCATTGATCGTTTCTTGTTGATGGACTGTAGTATATCGGTTTCAATCAGAATTGTTTCCAAGTCGACATTGTCCATAGATGCATTTCTGCATATTTTCACTTCTCGAGAACCTTGTTCTATTGTCATGGTAATGTCTGTGGAGGTATCAGTGCCGGTGATGTCCAATGCCCCAATGACCTTGAAGAATGCGTTGTCAATGAAAAACTATAGTTGGTCTAATTCAGTCTTGCTCCCAGGATGAGAAGCTCAGGTTTCATTTAAAATACCTATCCATTAATGTTGTTTTGGACACACTCTTACCTGCCGACTGTCTCCAGTGTGTTTGTCTAGGAAAGTACTGTGTAAATAATATTATAAACAATGCTGTTATCACTAACATAGTTCAGTTGGCTTTAGGAACAGATACATTGATTCAGCAAAAAGGCCCGTTCAGGTCCTTAAGGGTACGGCCTACACTTGACACTTTCATGTGACTTCTGCTATCAGAATTCAATGCTTGAATTTAAAAGACAAGTCTAGATGCACAGAAGTTGCTTTGTGGTCTGATTGTGTTCAGATCCATCTGACCACTTCATTGTCTGCAGATTCCTCCTCAGTCTGGATGCAATCAGCACACCGACAGCGCCTACAGTGGGCGACGTCATCAGCACTCCTTCCACAAGTCTCCAGAAAAATGTTTTGGGCACATTTTCATTATAACGTTGGAGGAAATACGTTCCTAGGATGTGGGGAACGTGTTTGCTGGCCACAAATGCTAGCCAGCTAGCTAATATTTTGAATACATTTTTTTTGTTTGGCTAGAGTTATGCTAACTCGTTTGCAATCCCTTTAGGGTTGCTTGCTAACTTGCTAGCTACAGAGGTTAGCTAGCTACTTACCGACAGTAGTTGTTATATTATCATTTACATTTTATAATTGTGTTTGTATAATGCATACTGGCATTTGAATATAGCATGGGAACGGAACCACGTGTGGTCCTGGTGGACAAATTTCAATGAAAATGTAGACATATGACTTGTTGGGAGTTCCTTGATAAAAAACTCCATTATACAACATCTGCATGGACCGTCAAGTCTAGACGCGGCTTGAGACGCATGAACAGGGATTCAATTGTATATGGCGTAGGTCTACATCAGACCCTTTTTGTCCAACAAAAGTTCAACTCATCTCACCTTATTTCAGACGAGTTGTATATGTGCAGACAAATTGTGCCATTTTTTGATGGACAATCATATAATACCTTCATTGATTTGGCAACAGAAGACTCCCATTGAAGAATGATTAGCTCAATTAAAAATGTTCAGACATATCATCTGAGATTGACTCTATAGCAGACTTAACTAAAATTATTGATAGAAAGTGCATGTTCCCACATCGATCCATTTGTTTAGTGTTTATACACAGTTATTCAAAAGTCACCTTCAGACAATACTGACATGTTGAACAGAGAAATATTGTTTCACAATGGTATGTATGGAAACATTTTTAGTCTCACAGTAAGATGTTGTTTTTTCTTGTAACTGGGACCTCTTGTAAGAACGGCTCTTTCTTCCTGGAGGCCATATGCTTCTCTAGAACGGTGTAGTATTTCTCTGTCTCCTTGTCAAACTTCTTCTTCCCTTCCTGAGAAAGACAAATGACAAAAACATTGTTGTAAAGTTCAGTAAGTAGGAAATTCAGCAACTCTTGGACGACAGCGAATGTTGATAAAAATGCTTTATTTAAAACCAACATATTGGTATAAAGTGTTCAAGAGATGGTGTCATTAACCAGATATAACAGCCGGTCTCTTACTGATTGTGTAAAGGTATCATGAAGGTGTCTTGGAGACGTGATGACACCACAAGGCCACTAGGGGGTAGTCTAACTGCATCACACCATGACAATATTCTCAACAAGTAATTTGAATTCTTGTCAATTAGAATGGGCCAAAAAAGCGGCATACAACCATGAAATGATCAGAAAACAATGTGAATATGGTCGCTGAGGACCTCAACATATTATCAATATAGTTCCTAGCAGAGAGACCTTTGCAATACCAGCTACAAAAATCAAAGATAACATATTTTCATAACATTCAGAATAGATAGCATTGACAGAATGGTGTATTTACGACAAAGCATGATATTAAACATAGCACATGTTTTTGATAGCATGTATGTGTGCAACAAGAGTTAGTTCTGTACTAGATACAGAGCATATTGTTCCTGCCTTGCCAAAGCTCCACCTGTTGTATTCAGTCTATTCTGTCTAATTCTATAAGGACCCATCCTCCCAACACTCTGTGACACTGTTTGGTTAGGTCAGGGTGTGACTCGGGTGGGAAAGTCTGTTTTATATTTCTTTGTTTTTGGCCGTGTGTGGTTCCTAATCAGAGGCAGCTGTCTATCGTTGTCTCGGATTGGGGATCACATATAAGTTGTCATTTTCCTTTTGGGTTTTGTGGGATCTTGTTTTCTGTTTAGTGTCTGTGCCTGACAGAACTGTTAGTTTTCGTTTTGTCATTTGGTTTAAGTGTTTTTTGAAAAAAAGGTATCATGAACACTTAGCACGCTGCGCTTTGGTCCACTCTTCCTACCTTCAACGAGAGCCGTAATACACTCACTGTGTCCCTGTTGTATTCAGTCTACTCTGTCTAATTCTATAAGGACTCATCCTCCATCACTCACTGTGTCCCTGTTGTATTCTGTATAATTCTATAAGGACTCATCCTCCCATCACTCTGTGTCCCTGTTGTATTCTGTATAATTCTATAAGGACTCATCCTCCCATCACTCACTGTGTCCCTGTTGTATTCTGTCTAATTCTATAAGGACTCATCCTCCCATCACTCACTGTGTCCCTGTTGTATTCTGTCTAATTCTATAAGGACTCATCCTCCCATCACTCACTGTGTCCCTGTTGTATTCTGTATAATTCTATAAGGACTCATCCTCCCATCACTCACTGTGTCCCTGTTGTATTCAGTCTACTCTGTATAATTCTATAAGGACTCATCCTCCCATCACTCACTGTGTCCCTGTTGTATTCTGTATAATTCTATAAGGACTCATCCTCCCATCACTCTGTGTCCCTGTTGTATTCTGTATAATTCTATAAGGACTCATCCTCCCATCACTCTGTGTCCCTGTTGTATTCTGTATAATTCTTTAAGGACTCATCCTCCCATCACTCTGTGTCCCTGTTGTATTCTGTCTAATTCTATAAGGACTCATCCTCCCATCACTCTGTGTCCCTGTTGTATTCTGTCTAATTCTATAAGGACTCATCCTCCCATCACTCACTGTGTCCCTGTTGTATTCTGTCGAATTCTATAAGGACTCATCCTCCCATCACTCACTGTGTCCCTGTTGTATTCTGTCAAATTCTATAAGGACTCATCCTCCCATCACTCATTGTGTCCCTGTTGTATTCTGTATAATTCTATAAGGACTCATCCTCCCATCACTCACTGTGTCCCTGTTGTATTCTGTCTAATTCTATAAGGACTCATCCTCCCATCACTCACTGTGTCCCTGTTGTATTATGTCGAATTCTATAAGGACTCATCCTCCCATCACTCACTGTGTCCCTGTTGTATTCTGTCAAATTCTATAAGGACTCATCCTCCCATCACTCACTGTGTCCCTGTTGTATTCTGTCTAATTCTATAAGGACTCATCCTCCCATCACTCACTGTGTCCCTGTTGTATTCTGTCTAATTCTATAAGGACTCATCCTCCCATCACTCACTGTGTCCCTGTTGTATTCTGTCTAATTCTATAAGGACTCATCCTCCCAACACTCTGTGTCCCTGTTGCATTCTGTCAATTCTGTCTTCTGGTGGTGAAGGAGACCAGACAAGAGAGGTAAAGAGGGAGTTTACCTGCTGGTGGAGAAGGAGACCAGACTACAGAGGGAGTTTACCTGCTGGTGGTGAAGGAGACCAGACTACAGAGGGAGTTTACCTGCTGGTGGGGAAGGAGACCAGACTACAGAGGTAAAGAGGGAGTTTACCTGCTGATGGTGAAGGAGACCAGACTACAGAGGTAAAGAGGGAGTTTACCTGCTGGTGGTGAAGGAGACCAGACTACAGAGGGAGTTTACCTGCTGTTGGTGAAGGAGACCAGACTACAGAGGGAGTTTACCTGCTGGTGGTGAAGGAGACCAGACTACAGAGGTAAAGAGGGAGTTTACCTGCTGGTGGGGAAGGAGACCAGACTACAGAGGTAAAGAGGGAGTTTACCTGCTGGTGGGGAAGGAGACCAGACTACAGAGGTAAAGAGGGAGTTTACCTGCTGGTGGTGAAGGAGACCCGACTACAGAGGTAAAGAGGGAGTTTACCTGCTGGTGGTGAAGGAGACCAGTCTACAGAGGTAAAGAGGGAGTTTGCCTGCTGGTGGTGAAGGAGACCAGACTACAGAGGGAGTTTACCTGCTGGTGATGAAGGAGACCAGACTACAGAGGTAAAGAGGGAGTTTACCTGCTGGTGGTGAAGGTGACCAGACTACAGAGGTAAAGAGGGAGTTTACCTGCTGGTGGTGAAGGAGACCAGACTACAGAGGTAAAGAGGGAGTTTACCTGCTGGTGGGGAAGGAGACCAGACTACAGAGGTAAAGAGGGAGTTTACCTGCTGGTGGTGAAGGAGACCCGACTACAGAGGTAAAGAGGGAGTTTACCTGCTGGTGGTGAAGGAGACCAGTCTACAGAGGTAAAGAGGGAGTTTGCCTGCTGGTGGTGAAGGAGACCAGACTACAGAGGGAGTTTACCTGCTGGTGATGAAGGAGACCAGACTACAGAGGTAAAGTGGGAGTTTACCTGCTGGTGGTGAAGGAGACCAGACTACAGAGGTAAAGAGGGAGTTTACCTGCTGGTGGTGAAGGAGACCAGACTACAGAGGGAGTTTACCTGCTGGTGATGAAGGAGACCAGACTACAGGGGTAAAGAGGGAGTTTACCAAAAAGTCCAACCCACATTTGGTACAATGTGCAATGGTGGGTGAGTGACTTGGCCTTTGTAATAAAGAGCAAGGATGCATGATAAACAGAGTCCTGTCTCTGTCAGACAGAGGAGGCTGCATGATAAACAGAGTTCAGTCTCTGTCAGACAGATGAGGCTGCATGATAAACAGAGTCCAGCCTCTGTAAGACAGAGGAGGCTGCATGCATTCACAACAAGTCACCAAAATCAATTACAGAGAGAAAAGTGGCCTGAACAAGCTTCTTTCTAGCCATAAGCGAGAAGCAAGCCTTATTACAAAAAAAATATTATTATGCACATTACCTTTTAAAGGACAACTTGTCATCCAACCAAGGCATCTGTAGGTATTTGTAGAATGACACTTTTTCAATGGATAAGCCACCAGATGTGACTAATGTTCTCTGGCAGAGTTCAAGCTCTGGTAAAGGTCATACATTTAGTTTTTCTGAGTTTGAGCCCATAAAGGGAGGTCTGCAGTGACTGAAAAGAGAAGAGAAGGAGCACATGAATAAATGACTGTGTCATCTGTATATAGTAGATGCAACTTTGCTGGTTTTTCAAATTGTTAATAAAAATTGAGAACAACACAGGAGCTAAAATGGAACCCTGGGGGACACCTCTATTAATCTCTAGAAAGCTAGACTTGTGATTGTCAGTATATACACATTGTGTTCTGTCAGAAAGATTAGTTCCTAAACCAATTTACTGCCCCTTCACTGAGACCAATGTTACTGAGTCTAGCTAGCAACAATTCATGGTCCACTGAATCAAAGGATTTTGATGAATCAACAAACACAGCAGCACAATGCTGCTTTTTATTATGTGCATTAATGATGTTGTTTACCACCCACTGCCATAGCTGCAGTTGTCGTGCAGTGCACTGATCTAAAGCCAGACTGAACCCCACTCAGTATGTACTTTTCAATTAAGATGTTTTTTTTTAGCTGTGAGGTGACTAGATTCATAGACTTTGTCCAGGATAGGGAGTTCACTAGGGATTCATAGACTTTGGCCAGGGTAGGGAGTTCACTAGGGATTCATAGACTTTGGCCAGGATAGGGAGTTCACTAGAGATTCATAGACTTTGTCCAGGATAGGGAGTTCACTAGGGATTCATAGACTTTGGCCAGGATAGGGAGTTCACTAGGGATTCATTTACTTTGTCCGGGAAACTGGAAACTGGAAACAATTTATCCGGAGGCTGCATTCATTGTAGCTGGGGATTTTAACAAGGCTAATCTGAAAACAAGACTCCCCAAATTTTATCAGCATATCGATTGCGCAACCAGGGGAGGAAAGACCTTGGACCATTGTTACTCTAACTTCCGCGACGCATATAAGGCCCTGCCCCGCCCCCCTTTCGGAAAAGCTGACCACGACTCCATTTTGTTGATCCCTGCCTACAGACAGAAACTAAAACAAGAGGCTCCCACGCTGAGGTCTGTCCAACGCTGGTCCGACCAAGCTGACTCCACACTCCAAGACTGCTTCCATCACGTGGACTGGGAGATGTTTCGTATTGCGTCAGATAACAACATTGACGAATACGCTGATTCGGTGTGCGAGTTCATTAGAACGTGCGTTGAAGATGTCGTTCCCATAGCAACGATTAAAACATTCCCTAACCAGAAACCGTGGATTGATGGCAGCATTCGTGTGAAACTGAAAGCGCGAACCACTGCTTTTAATCAGGGCAAGGTGTCTGGTAACATGACCGAATACAAACAGTGCAGCTATTCCCTCCGCAAGGCTATCAAACAAGCTAAGCGCCAGTACAGAGACAAAGTAGAATCTCAATTCAACGGCTCAGACACAAGAGGCATGTGGCAGGGTCTACAGTCAATCACGGACTACAGGAAGAAACCCAGCCCAGTCACGGACCAGGATGTCTTGCTCCCAGGCAGACTAAATAACTTTTTTGCCCGCTTTGAGGACAATACAGTGCCACTGACACGGCCTGCAACGAAAACATGCGGTCTCTCCTTCACTGCAGCCGAGGTGAGTAAGACATTTAAACGTGTTAACCCTCGCAAGGCTGCAGGCCCAGATGGCATCCCCAGCCGCGCCCTCAGAGCATGCGCAGACCAGCTGGCCGGTGTGTTTACGGACATATTCAATCAATCCCTATACCAGTCTGCTGTTCCCACATGCTTCAAGAGGGCCACCATTGTTCCTGTTCCCAAGAAAGCTAAGGTAACTGAGCTAAATGACTACCGCCCCGTAGCACTCACATCCGTCATCATGAAGTGCTTTGAGAGACTAGTCAAGGACCATATCACCTCCACCCTACCTGACACCCTAGACCCACTCCAATTTGCTTACCGCCCAAATAGGTCCACAGACGATGCAATCTCAACCACACTGCACACTGCCCTAACCCATCTGGACAAGAGGAATACCTATGTGAGAATGCTGTTCATCGACTACAGCTCGGCATTCAACACCATAGTACCCTCCAAGCTCGTCATCAAGCTCGAGACCCTGGGTCTCGACCCCGCCCTGTGCAACTGGGTACTGGACTTCCTGACGGGCCGCCCCCAGGTGGTGAGGGTAGGCAACAACATCTCCTCCCCGCTGATCCTCAACACTGGGGCCCCACAAGGTTGCGTTCTGAGCCCTCTCCTGTACTCCCTGTTCACCCACGACTGCGTGGCCACGCACGCCTCCAACTCAATCATCAAGTTTGCGGACGACACAACAGTGGTAGGCTTGATTACCAACAACGATGAGACGGCCTACAGGGAGGAGGTGAGGGCCCTCGGAGTGTGGTGTCAGGAAAACAACCTCACACTCAACGTCAACAAAACTAAGGAGATGATTGTGGACTTCAGGAAACAGCAGAGGGAACACCCCCCTATCCACATCGATGGAACAGTAGTGGAGAGGGTAGCAAGTTTTAAGTTCCTCGGCATACACATCACAGACAAACTGAATTGGTCCACTCACACAGACAGCATCGTGAAGAAGGCGCAGCAGCGCCTCTTCAACCTCAGGAGGCTGAAGAAATTCGGCTTGTCACCAAAAGCACTCACAAACTTCTACAGATGCACAATCGAGAGCATCCTGGCGGGCTGTATCACCGCCTGGTATGGCAACTGCACCGCCCTCAACCGTAAGGCTCTCCAGAGGGTAGTGAGGTCTGCACAACGCATCACCGGGGGCAAACTACCTGCCCTCCAGGACACCTACACCACCCGATGTCACAGGAAGGCCATAAAGATCATCAAGGACATCAACCACCCGAGCCACTGCCTGTTCACCCCGCTATCATCCAGAAGGCGAGGTCAGTACAGGTGCATCAAAGCTGGGACCGAGAGACTGAAAAACAGCTTCTATCTCAAGGCCATCAGACTGTTAAACAGCCACCACTAACACTGAGTGGCTGCTGCCAACACACTGACACTGACTCAACTCCAGCCACTTTAATAATGGGAATTGATGGGAAATGATGTAAATATATCACTAGCCACTTTAAACAATGCTACCTTATATAAATGTTACTTACCCTACATTATTCATCTCATACGCATACGTATATACTGTACTCTATATCATCGACGGTATCCTTATGTAATACATGTATCACTAGCCACTTTATACTATACTATGCCACTTTGTTTACATACTCATCTCATTTGTACATACTGTACCCGATACCATCTACTGTATCTTGCCTATGCTGCTCTGTACCATCACTCATTCATATATCCTTATGTACATATTCTTTATCCCCTTACACTGTGTACAAGACAGTAGTTTTGGAATTGTTAGTTAGATTACTTGTTATTACTGCATTGTCGGAACTAGAAGCACAAGCATTTCGCTACACTCGCATTAACATCTGCTAACCATGTGTATGTGACAAATAAAATTTGATTTGATTTGATTTGATTTGGATAGGGAGTTCACTAGGGATTCATAGACTTTGTCCAGGATAGGGAGTTCACTAGAGATTCATAGACTTTGTCCAGGATAGGGAGTTCACTAGAGATTCATAGACTTTGTCCAGGATAGGGAGTTCACTAGGGATTCATAGACTTTGGCCAGGATAGGGAGTTCACTAGGGATTCATTTACTTTGTCCGGGATAGGGAGTTCACTAGGGATTCATAGACTTTGTCCAGGATAGGGAGTTCACTAGAGATTCATAGACTTTGTCCAGGATAGGGAGTTCACTAGGGATTCATAGACTTTGGCCAGGATAGGGAGTTCACTAGGGATTCATTTACTTTGTCCGGGATAGGGAGTTCACTAGGGATTCATAGACTTTGTCCAGGATAGGGAGTTCACTAGAGATTCATAGACTTTGTCCAGGATAGGGAGTTCACTAGAGATTCATAGACTTTGTCCAGGATAGGGAGTTCACTAGGGATTCATAGACTTTGGCCAGGATAGGGAGTTCACTAGGGATTCATTTACTTTGTCCGGGATAGGGAGTTCACTAGGGATTCATAGACTTTGTCCAGGATAGGGAGTTCACTAGAGATTCATAGACTTTGTCCAGGATAGGGAGTTCACTAGAGATTCATAGACTTTGTCCAGGATAGGGAGTTCACTAGAGATTCATAGACTTTGTCCAGGATAGGGAATTTAGAGATAGGACGATAGTTATTAGCATCTGAGGGATCTCCTCCCTTTAGCAGTGGGTGGACATAAGCTGATTTCCAAATGCTGGGTATGGAATTAGTCAAGAGACTCAAGTAGAAAATGTGAGCCACAGGTTCAGTAATAATTCCAGCTGCTTTCTTTAAGAGGTAGGGGGTCCAGGTTGTCTGGACCTGCAGCCTTTTTAGTGTCTATTGCCTTTTAGTGCTTTATAGACCTCAGCATAAAAATGATTAAAATGAGCTTACATTAGCGGCCTGGGCCCCCCCATTATCAACAACTGAACCAGCAGATATGAGGTGCTTGTTAAAAAACCCTACAATATCGGCTTTGTGCTTCACTTTTTATTTTATTAATTTATTTAATTTCACCTTTATTTAACCAGGTAGTCTAGTTGAGAACAAGTTCTCATTTACAACTGCGACCTGGCCAAGATAAAGCATAACAGTGTGAACAGACAACAACACAGAGTTACACATGGAATTAACAAACATGCAGTCAATAATACAATAGAAAAGACTATATACAGTGAATGCAAATGAGGTAGGATAAGGGAGGTAAGGCAATAAATAGGCCATAGTGGCGAAATAATTACAATATAGCAATTAAACACTGGAGTGATAGATGTGCAGAAGATGAGTGTGCAAGTAGAGATACTGGGGTGCAAAGGAGCAAAATAAATAACTACAGTATGGGGATGAGGTAGTTGGATGGGCTATTTACAGATGGGCTATTTACAGATGGGCTATTTACAGGTGCAGTGATCATTAGAACCCATCATTAAATGGTCAGGAAGGCCAGAGGAGACATTAGAACCTGACACTGATTTGATTAGCTTCCTGAACTTGGTAGTGTTGTTTAGGTTCTCTGTGACTGCATTTAAATAGTAATCTGATTGGATTAGCTTCCTGAACTTGGTAGTGTTGTTTAGGTTCTCTGTGACTGCATTTAAATAGTAATCTGAATGGATTAGCTTCCTGAACTTGGTAGTGTTGTTTAGGTTCTCTGTGACTGCATTTAAATATTAATCCGAACGGATTAGCTTCCTGAACTTGGTAGTGTTGTTTAGGTTCTCTGTGACTGCATTTAAATAGTAATCTGAACGGATTAGCTTCCTGAACTTGGTAGTGTTGTTTAGGTTCTCTGTGACTGCATTTAAATAGTAATCTGATTGGATTAGCTTCCTGAACTTGGTAGTGTTGTTTAGGTTCTCTGTGACTGCATTTAAATAGTAATCTGATTTGATTAGCTTCCTGAACTTGGTAGTGTTGTTTAGGTTCTCTGTGACTGCATTTAAATAGTAATCTGATTTGATTAGCTTCCTGAACTTGGTAGTGTTGTTTAGGTTCTCTGTGACTGCATTTAAATAGTAATCTGATTTGATTAGCTTCCTGAACTTGGTAGTGTTGTTTAGGTTCTCTGTGACTGTATTTAAATAGTAATCTGATTTGGACTTCCTGATCAATCCTCTGCATGTGTTTCTTAACGCTCTGAAGGAGGCCCAGTCAACAGGAACATTTGTATGTCTAGCTTGAGCCCAAGATATATCTCTCTTTCTAATTAATTCTGCCAAGTTATCTGAAAACCAGGGATTGACCCTTCCACTGATTCTACATTTCTTCACAGGGGCATGCTTATCACAAATCGACACAAACGTTAAAATGTTTTGTCCCAGGCAGTGTCAACATCGGGAATCAGACTTACATGACCTGTACCATAATATTGACAGAGTAAGAACGCTCATCAAATTGTCGGTCATTGTTGTATTTCTAACACAAGCAATTATACAGTGATCACTGACATCACTACAGAATATCCCAGTCCATGTGTATTTCATCACTAGAGAATATCCCAGTCCATGTGTATTTCATCACTACAGAATATCCCAGTCCATGTGTATTTCATCACTGATATCATTACAGAATATCCCAGTCCATGTGTATTTCATCACTGATATCATTAAAGAATATCCCAGTCCATGTGTATTTCATCACTGACATCATTACAGAATATCCCAGTCCATGTGTATTTCGTCACTACAGAATATCCCAGTCCATGTGTATTTCATCACTGGCATCACTACAGAATATCCCAGTCCATGTGTATTTCATCACTACAGAATATCCCAGTCCATTTGTATTTCATCACTGACATCACTACAGAATATCCCAGTCCATGTGTATTTCATCACTGACATCATTACAGAATATCCCAGTCCATGTGTATTTCATCACTGACATCATTACAGAATATCCCAGTCCATGTGTATTTCATCACTGACATCATTACAGAATATCCCAGTCCATGTGTATTTCATCACTACAGAATATCCCAGTCCATGTGTATTTCATCACTGACATCGTTAAAGAATATCCCAGTCCATGTGTATTTCATCACTGACATCACTACAGAATATCCCAGTCCATGTGTATTTCATCACTGGCATCATTACAGAATATCCCAGTCCATGTGTATTTCATCACTACAGAATATCCCAGTCCATGTGTATTTCATCACTACCGAATACCCCAGTCCATGTGTATTTCATCACTACAGAATATCCCAGTCCATGTGTATTTCATCACTGACATCATTACAGAATATCCCAGTCCATGTGTATTTCATCACTGACATCATTACAGAATATCACAGTCCATGTGTATTTCATCACTGACATCATTACAGAATATCTCAGTCCATGTGTATTTCAACACTGACATCAATACAGAATATCCCAGTCCATGTGTATTTCTTCACTACAGAATATCCCAGTCCATGTGTATTTCATCACTACAGAATATCCCAGTCCATGTGTATTTCATCACTGGCATCATTACAGAATATCCCAGTCCATGTGTATTTCATCACTACAGAATATCCCAGTCCATGTGTATTTCATCACTGACATCGTTACAGAATATCCCAGTCCATGTGTATTTCATCACTACAGAATATCCCAGTCCATGTGTATTTCATCACTACAGAATATCCCAGTCCATGTGTATTTCATCACTACAGAATATCCCCAGTCCATGTGTATTTCATCACTGACATCACTACAGAATATCCCAGTCCATGTCATCACTACAGAATATCCCAAGTCCATGTGTATTTCATCACTACAGAATATCCCAGTCCATGTGTATTTCATCACTACAGAATATCCCAGTCCATGTGTATTTCATCATTTCAGAATATCCCAGTCCATGTGTATTTCATCACTGACATCACCACATAATATCCCAGTCCATGTGTATTCCATCACTACAGAATATCCCAGTCCATGTGTATTTCATCACTACAGAATATCCCAGTCCATGTGTATTTCATCACTGACATCAATACAGAATATCCCATTCCATGTGTATTTCATCACTGGTATCATTACAGCATATCCCAGTCCATGTGTATGTCATCACTACAGAATATCCCAGTCCATGTGTATTTCGCACTGACATCATTACAGAATATCACAGTCCATGTGTATATCATCACTACAGAATATCCCAGTCCATGTGTATTTCATCACTACAGAATATCCCAGTCCATGTGTATTTCATCACTACAGAATATCCCAGTCCATGTGTATTTCATCACTGGCATGATTACAGAATATCCCAGTCCATGTGTATTTCATCACTACAGAATATCCCAGTCCATGTGTATTTCATCACTACAGAATATCCCAGTCCATGTGTATTTCATCACTACAGAATATCCCAGTCCATGTGTATTTCATCACTGGCATCATTACAGAATATCCCAGTCCATGTGTATTTCATCACTACAGAATATCCCAGTCCATGTGTATTTCATCACTGACATCATTACAGAATATCCCAGTCCATGTGTATTTCATCACTACAGAATATCCCAGTCCATGTGTATTTCATCACTACAGAATATCCCAGTCCATGTGTATTTCATCACTACAGAATATCCCCAGTCCATGTGTATTTCATCACTGACATCACTACAGAATATCCCAGTCCATGTCATCACTACAGAATATCCCAAGTCCATGTGTATTTCATCACTACAGAATATCCCAGTCCATGTGTATTTCATCACTACAGAATATCCCAGTCCATGTGTATTTCATCATTTCAGAATATCCCAGTCCATGTGTATTTCATCACTGACATCACCACATAATATCCCAGTCCATGTGTATTCCATAACTACAGAATATCCCAGTCCATGTGTATTTCATCACTACAGAATATCCCAGTCCATGTGTATTTCATCACTGACATCAATACAGAATATCCCATTCCATGTGTATTTCATCACTGGTATCATTACAGCATATCCCAGTCCATGTGTATGTCATCACTACAGAATATCCCAGTCCATGTGTATTTCATCACTGACATCATTACAGAATATCACAGTCCATGTGTATATCATCACTACAGAATATCCCAGTCCATGTGTATTTCATCACTACAGAATATCCCAGTCCATGTGTATTTCATCACTACAGAATATCCCAGTCCATGTGTATTTCATCACTACAGAATATCCCAGTCCATGTGTATTTCATCACTACAGAATATCCCAGTCCATGTGTATTTCATCACTACAGAATATCCCAGTCCATGTGTATTTCATCACTGATATCATTACAGAATATCCCAGTCCATGTGTATTTCATCACTGATATCATTACAGAATATCCCAGTCCATGTGTATTTCATCACTGATATAATTACAGAATATCCCAGTCCATGTGTATTTCATCACTACAGAATATCCCAGTCCATGTGTATTTCATCATTACAGAATATCCCAGTCCATGTGTATTTCATCACTGACATCATTACAGAATATCCCAGTCCATGTGTATTTCATCACTACAGAATATCCCAGTCCCTGTGCATTTCATCACTACAGAATATCCCAGTCCATGTATATTTCATCACTACAGAATATCCCCAGTCCATGTGTATTTCATCACTGACATCATTACAGAATATCCCAGTCCATGTGTATTTCATCACTACAGAATATCCCAGTCCATGTGTATTTCATCACTGGCATCATTACAGAATATCCCAGTCCATGTGTATTTCATCACTACAGAATATCCCAGTCCATGTGTATTTCATCACTGACATCATTACAGAATATCCCAGTCCATGTGTATTTCATCACTGACATCATTACAGAATATCCCAGTCCATGTGTATTTCATCACTGACATCATTACAGAATATCCCAGTCCATGTGTATTTCATCACTACAGAATATCCCAGTCCATGTGTATTTCATCACTGACAACATTACAGAATATCCCAGTCCATGTGTATTTCATCACTGACATCATTACAGAATATCCCAGTCCATGTGTATTTCATCACTGACATCATTACAGAATTTCCCAGTCCATGTGTAGTTCATCACTGACATCACCACATAATATCCCAGTCCATGTGTATTTCATCACTGGCATCATTACAGAATATCCCAGTCCATGTGTATTTCATCACTACAGAATATCCCAGTCCATGTGTATTTCATCACTGACATCATTACAGAATATCCCAGTCCATGTGTATATCATCACTACAGAATATCCCAGTCCATGTGTATTTCATCACTACAGAATTTCCCAGTCCATGTGTATTTCATCACTACAGAATATCCCAGTCCATGTTTATTTCATCACTGGCATCATTACAGAATATCCCAGTCCATGTGTATTTCATCACTACAGAATATCCCAGTCCATGTGTATTTAATCACTGGCATCATTACAGAATATCCCAGTCCATGTGTATTTCATCACTGGCATCATTACAGAATTTCCCAGTCCATGTGTATTTCATCACTGACATCACTACAGAATATCCCAGTCCATGTGTATTTCATCACTGGCATCATTACAGTATCCCAGTCCATGTGTATTTCATCACTGACATCATTACAGAATATCCCCAGTCCATATGTATTTCATCACTGGCATCATTACAGAATATCCCAGTCCATGTGTATTTCATCACTACAGAATATCCCAGTCCATGTGTATTTCATCACTGACATCACTACAGAATATCCCAGTCCATGTGTATTTCATCACTACAGAATTTCCCAGTCCATGTGTATTTCATTACTGACATCATTACAGAATAGCCCAGTCCATGTGTATTTCATCACTGGCATCATTACAGAATATCCCAGTCCATGTGTATTTCATCACTACAGAATATCCCAGTCCATGTGTATTTCATCACTGGCATCATTACAGAATATCCAAGTCCATGTGTATTTCATCACTGGCATCATTACAGAATATCCCAGTCCATGTGTATTTCGTCACTACAGAATATCCCAGTCCATGTGTATTTCATCACTGGCATCATTACAGAATATCCCAGTCCATGTGTATTTCATCACTACAGAATATCCCAGTCCATGTGTATTTCATCACTGGCATCATTACAGAATATCCCAGTCCATGTGTATTTCATCACTACAGAATATCCCAGTCCATGTGTATTTCATCACTACAGAATTTCCCAGTCCATGTGTATTTCATCACTGACATCATTACAGAATATCCCAGTCCATGTGTATTTCATCACTGATATCATTACAGAATATCCCAGTCCATGTGTATTTCATCACTGACATCATTACAGAAAGTCCCAGTCCATGTGTATTTCATCACTACAAAATATCCCAGTCCATGTGTATTTCATCATTGACATCATTACAGAATATCCCAGTCCATGTGTATTTCATCACTACGGAATATCCCCAGTCCATGTGTATTTCATCACTACAGAATATCCCAGTCCATGTGTATTTCATCACTGACATCATTACAGAATATCCCAGTCCATGTGTATTTCATCACTGACATCATTACAAAATATCCCAGTCCATGTGTATTTCATCACTGACATCATTACAGAAAGTCCCAGTCCATGTGTATTTCATCACTACAAAATATCCCAGTCCATGTGTTTTTCATCACTGACATCATTACAGAATATCCCAGTCCATGTGTATTTCATCACTACGGAATATCCCCAGTCCATGTGTATTTCATCACTACAGAATATCCCAGTCCATGTGTATTTCATCACTGACATCATTACAGAATATCCCAGTCCATGTGTATTTCATCACTGACATCATTACAGAATATCCCAGTCCATGTGTATTTCATCACTGACATCATTACAGAATATCCCAGTCCATGTGTAGTTCATCACTGACATCATTACAGAATATCCCAGTCCATGTGGATTTCATCACTACAGAATATCCCAGTCCATGTGTATTTCATCACTGACATCATTACAGAATATCCCAGTCCATGTGTAGTTCATCACTGACATCATTACAGAATATCCCAGTCCATGTGGATTTCATCACTACAGAATATCCCAGTCCATGTGTATTTCATCACTGACATCATTACAGAATATCCCAGTCCATGTGTATTTCGTCACTACAGAATATCCCAGTCCATGTGTATTTCATCACTGGCATCACTACAGAATATCCCAGTCCATGTGTATTTCATCACTACAGAATATCCCAGTCCATTTGTATTTCATCACTGACATCACTACAGAATATCCCAGTCCATGTGTATTTCATCACTGACATCATTACAGAATATCCCAGTCCATGTGTATTTCATCACTGACATCATTACAGAATATCCCAGTCCATGTGTATTTCATCACTGACATCATTACAGAATATCCCAGTCCATGTGTATTTCATCACTACAGAATATCCCAGTCCATGTGTATTTCATCACTACAGAATATCCCAGTCCATGTGTATTTCATCACTACAGAATATCCCAGTCCATGTGTATTTCATCACTACAGAATACCCCAGTCCATGTGTATTTCATCACTACAGAATATCCCAGTCCATGTGTATTTCATCACTGACATCGTTAAAGAATATCCCAGTCCATGTGTATTTCATCACTGACATCATTACCGAATATCCCAGTCCATGTGTATTTCATCACTGACATCACTACAGAATATCCCAGTCCATGTGTATTTCATCACTGGCATCATTACAGAATATCCCAGTCCATGTGTATTTCATCACTACAGAATATCCCAGTCCATGTGTATTTCATCACTGACATCATTACAGAATATCCCAGTCCATGTGTATTTCATCACTGACATCATTACAGAATATCACAGTCCATGTGTATTTCATCACTGACATCATTACAGAATATCTCAGTCCATGTGTATTTCATCACTACAGAATATCCCAGTCCATGTGTATTTCATCACTGGCATCATTACAGAATATCCCAGTCCATGTGTATTTCATCACTACAGAATATCCCAGTCCATGTGTATTTCATCACTGACATCTTTACAGAATATCCCAGTCCATGTCTATTTCATCACTGACATCATTACAGAATATCCCAGTCCATGTGTATTTCATCACTGACATCATTGCAGAATATCCCAGTCCATGTGTATTTCATCACTACAGAATAACCCAGTCCATGTGTATTTCATCACTACAGAATATCCCAGTCCATGTGTATTTCATCATTACAGAATATCCCAGTCCATGTGTATTTCATCACTGGCATCATTACAGAATATCCCAGTCCATGTGTATATAATCACTACAGAATATCCCAGTCCATGTGTATTTCATCACTGACATCATTACAGAATATCCCAGTCCATGTGTATTTCATCACTACAGAATATCCCAGTCCCTGTGCATTTCATCACTACAGAATATCCCAGTCCATGTATATTTCATCACTACAGAATATCCCCAGTCCATGTGTATTTCATCACTGACATCATTACAGAATATCCCAGTCCATGTGTATTTCATCACTACAGAATATCCCAGTCCATGTGTATTTCATCACTACAGAATATCCCAGTCCATGTGTATTTCATCACTGGCATCATTACAGAATATCCCAGTCCATGTGTATTTCATCACTACAGAATATCCCAGTCCATGTGTATTTCATCACTGACATCATTACAGAATATCCCAGTCCATGTGTATTTCATCACTGACATCATTACAGAATATCCCAGTCCATGTGTATTTCATCACTGACATCATTACAGAATATCCCAGTCCATGTGTATTTCATCACTGACATCATTACAGAATATCCCAGTCCATGTGAATTTCATCACTACAGAATATCCCAGTCCATGTGTATTTCATCACTGACAACATTACAGAATATCCCAGTCCATGTGTATTTCATCACTGACATCATTACAGAATATCCCAGTCCATGTGTATTTCATCACTGACATCATTACAGCATTTCCCAGTCCATGTGTAGTTCATCACTGACATCACCACATAATATCCCAGTCCATGTGTATTCCATCACTACAGAATATCCCAGTCCATGTGTATTTCATCACTGGCATCATTACAGAATATCCCAGTCCATGTGTATTTCATCACTACAGAATATCCCAGTCCATGTGTATTTCATCACTGACATCATTACAGAATATCCCAGTCCATGTGTATATCATCACTACAGAATATCCCAGTCCACGTGTATTTCATCACTACAGAATATCCCAGTCCATGTGTATTTCATCACTACAGAATATCCCAGTCCATGTGTATTTCATCACTAGCATCATTACAGAATATCCCAGTCCATGTGTATTTCATCACTACAGAATATCCCAGTCCATGTGTATTTAATCACTGGCATCATTACAGAATATCCCAGTCCATGTGTATTTCATCACTACAGAATATCCCAGTCCATGTGTATTTCATCACTGGCATCATTACAGAATATCCCAGTCCATGTGTATATAATCACTACAGAATATCCCAGTCCATGTGTATTTCATCACTGACATCATTACAGAATATCCCAGTCCATGTGTATTTCATCACTACAGAATATCCCAGTCCCTGTGCATTTCATCACTACAGAATATCCCAGTCCATGTATATTTCATCACTACAGAATATCCCCAGTCCATGTGTATTTCATCACTGACATCATTACAGAATATCCCAGTCCATGTGTATTTCATCACTACAGAATATCCCAGTCCATGTGTATTTCATCACTACAGAATATCCCAGTCCATGTGTATTTCATCACTGGCATCATTACAGAATATCCCAGTCCATGTGTATTTCATCACTACAGAATATCCCAGTCCATGTGTATTTCATCACTGACATCATTACAGAATATCCCAGTCCATGTGTATTTCATCACTGACATCATTACAGAATATCCCAGTCCATGTGTATTTCATCACTGACATCATTACAGAATATCCCAGTCCATGTGTATTTCATCACTGACATCATTACAGAATATCCCAGTCCATGTGAATTTCATCACTACAGAATATCCCAGTCCATGTGTATTTCATCACTGACAACATTACAGAATATCCCAGTCCATGTGTATTTCATCACTGACATCATTACAGAATATCCCAGTCCATGTGTATTTCATCACTGACATCATTACAGCATTTCCCAGTCCATGTGTAGTTCATCACTGACATCACCACATAATATCCCAGTCCATGTGTATTCCATCACTACAGAATATCCCAGTCCATGTGTATTTCATCACTGGCATCATTACAGAATATCCCAGTCCATGTGTATTTCATCACTACAGAATATCCCAGTCCATGTGTATTTCATCACTGACATCATTACAGAATATCCCAGTCCATGTGTATATCATCACTACAGAATATCCCAGTCCACGTGTATTTCATCACTACAGAATATCCCAGTCCATGTGTATTTCATCACTACAGAATATCCCAGTCCATGTGTATTTCATCACTAGCATCATTACAGAATATCCCAGTCCATGTGTATTTCATCACTACAGAATATCCCAGTCCATGTGTATTTAATCACTGGCATCATTACAGAATATCCCAGTCCATGTGTATTTCATCACTGGCATCATTACAGAATTTCCCAGTCCATGTGTATTTCATCACTGGCATCATTACAGTATCCCAGTCCATGTGTATTTCATCACTGACATCATTACAGAATATCCCCAGTCCATGTGTATTTCATCACTGGCATCATTACAGAATATCCCAGTCCATGTGTATTTCATCACTACAGAATATCCCTGTCCATGTGTATTTCATCACTGACATCACTACAGAATATCCCAGTCCATGTGTATTTCATCACTACAGAATTTCCCAGTCCATGTGTATTTCATCACTGACATCATTACAGAATATCCCAGTCCATGTGTATTTCATCACTGGCATCATTACAGAATATCCCAGTCCATGTGTATTTCATCACTACAGAATATCCCAGTCCATGTGTATTTCATCACTGGCATCATTACAGAATATCCCAGTCCATGTGTATTTCATCAATGGCATCATTACAGAATATCCCAGTCCATGTGTATTTCATCACTACAGAATATCCCAGTCCATGTGTATTTCATCACTGGAATCATTACAGAATATCTCAGTCCATGTGTATTTCATCACTACAGAATATCCCAGTGCATGTGTATTTCATCACTGGCATCATTACAGAATATCCCAGTCCATGTGTATTTCATCACTGACATCATTACAGAATATCCCAGTCCATGTGTATTTCATCACTGACATCATTACAGAATATCCCAGTCCATGTGTATTTCATCACTGACATCATTACAGAAAGTCCCAGTCCATGTGTATTTCATCACTACAAAATATCCCAGTCCATGTGTATTTCATCACTGACATCATTACAGAATATCCCAGTCCATGTGTATTTCATCACTACGGAATATCCCCAGTCCATGTGTATTTCATCACTACAGAATATCCCAGTCCATGTGTATTTCATCACTGACATCATTACAGAATATCCCAGTCCATGTGTATTTCATCACTGACATAATTACAGAATATCCCAGTCCATGTGTATTTCATCACTGACATCATTACAGAATATCCCAGTCCATGTGTATTTCATCACTGACATCATTACAGAATATCCCAGTCCATGTGGATTTCATCACTACAGAATATCCCAGTCCATGTGTATTTCATCACTGACATCACTACAGAATATCCCAGTCCATGTGTATTTCATCACTACAGAATATCCCAGTCCATGTGTATTTCATCACTACAGAATATCCCAGTCCATGTGTATTTCATCACTACAGAATATCCCAGTCCATGTGTATTTCATCACTGACATTACAGAATATCCCAGTCCATGTGTATTTCATCACTGACATCATTACAGAATATCCCAGTCCATGTGTATTTCATCACTGGCATCATTACAGAATATCCCAGTCCATGTGTATTTCATCACTACAGAATATCCCCAGTCCATGTGTATTTCATCACTACAGAATATCCCAGTCCATGTGTATTTCATCACTGCAGAATATCCCAGTCCATGTGTATTTCATCACTACAGAATATCCCAGTCCATGTGTATTTCATCATTACAGAATATCCCAGTCCATGTGTATTTCATCACTGACATCACTACAGAATATCCCAGTCCATGTGTATTTCATCACTACAGAATATCCCAGTTCATGTGTATTTCATCACTACAGAATATCCCAGTCCATGTGTATTTCATCACTGGCATCATGTAACGAGTTTCGTCTTCATACGAAGGAGAGTCGGACCAAAATGCAGCGTGTGGTTTACGATCCATGTTTATTAATAATACGAAACACGAATCTCCAATACAATACAATACGAAACCCTAACAGCCTATATAGTGTGAACACAGGGACACATAGGACAGGAACAATCACCCACAAACACACAGTGAAACCCAGGCTACCTAAATATGGTTCCCAATCAGAGACAATGACGAACACCTGCCTCTGACTGAGAACCATATCAGGCTGAACATAGAAATAGACAAACAAGACATGAAACATAGAATACCCACTCAGATCACACCCTGACCAATCAAAACATAGAAAATACAAAGTAAACTATGGTCAGGGCGTGACAGTACCCCCCCCCCAAGGTGCGGACTCCGGCCGCAAAACCTGAACCTATAGGGGAGGGTCTGGGTGGGCATCTGTCCGCGGTGGCGGCTCTGGCGCTGGACGTGGACCCCACTCCATGACAGTTTTAATCCCCCTCCTAAACGTCCCTAAATAGGTTACCCACCACAATGATAACATGGGACAGAGGGACAGCTCGGGACAGAGGTAACTCAGGACAGATAGGTAGCTCAGCACTGAGAGGAAGCTCAGCACTGAGAAGAAGCTCAGCACTGAGAGGAAGCCCAGGCAGGTAGTAGAAACTACCAGAACCTGGCTGGCTGGCGGTTTCAGCAGATCCTGGTCGACTAGCAGATCTGGGAGAATCTGGTCGACTGGCGGATCTGGGAGAATCTGGTCGACTGGCGGATCTGGGAGAATCTGGTCGACTGGCGGATCTGGGAGAATCTGGTCGACTGGCGGATCTGGGAGAATCTGGTCGACTGGCGGATCTGGGAGAATCTGGTCGACTGGCGGATCTGGGAGAATCTGGTCGACTGGCGGATCTGGGAGAATCTGGTCGACTGGCGGATCTGGGAGAATCTGGTCGACTGGCAGATCTGGGAGAATCTGGACGACTGGCAGATCTGGGAGAATCTGGACGACTGGCAGATCTGGAAGAGTCTGGACGACTGGCAGATCTGGAAGAGTCTGGTCGACTGGCAGATCTGGAAGAGTCTGGTCGACTGGCAGATCTGGAAGAGTCTGGTCGACTGGCAGATCTGGAAGAGTCTGGTCGACTGGCAGATCTGGAAGAGTCTGGTCGACTAGCAGATCTGGAAGAGTCTGGACGACTGGCAGATCTGGAAGAGTCTGGACGACTGGCAGATCTGGAAGAGTCTGGACGACTGGCAGATCTGGAAGAGTCTGGACGACTGGCAGATCTGGAAGAGTCTGGACGACTGGCAGATCTGGAAGAGTCTGGACGACTGGCAGATCTGGAAGAGTCTGGACGACTGGCAGATCTGGAAGAGTCTGGTCGACTGGCAGCTCTGTCTGCTCCATGCTGACTGGTTGCTCCATGCTGACTGGCAGCTCTGGCTGCTCCATGCTGACTGGCTGCTCCATGCTGACTGGCAGCTCTGGCTGCTCCATGCTGACTGGCTGCTCTGGCTGCTCCATGCTGACTGGCTGCTCTGGCTGCTCCATGCTGACTGGCTGCTCCATGCTGACTGGCTGCTCCATGCTGACTGGCGGCCCTGGCTGCTCCATGCTGACTGGCGGCCCTGGCTGCTCCATGCTGACTGGCGGCCCTGGCTGCTCCATGCTGACTGGCGGCCCTGGCTGCTCCATGCTGACTGGCGGCCCTGGCTGCTCCATGCTAACTGGCAGCTCTGGCGGCTCCTTGCAGACTGGCAGCTCTGGCGGCTCCTTGCAGACTGGCAGCTTTGGCGGCATCCTGCAGACAGGCAGCTCTGGCGGCTCCTTGCAGACGGGCAGCTCCATGCAGACTGGCAGCTCTATGCAGACTGGCAGCTCCATGCAGACTGGCAGCTCCTTGCAGACTGGCAGCTCCTTGCAGACTGGCAGCTCCTTGCAGACTGGCAGCTCTAAGCTAACTGGCAGCTCTATGCTAACTGGCAGCTCTATGCTAACTGGCAGTTCTGAACAGGCGGGAGACTCCGGCAGCGCTGTAGAGGCGGAAAGCTTTGACAGCGCTAAACAGGCGGGAGACTCCGACAGCGCTGGAGAGGAGGAGGGCTCCGACAGCGCTGGACAGGCGAGGCGCACTGTAGGCCTGATGCGTGGTACTGGCACTGGTGGTACTGGGCCAAGGACACGCACAGGAAGCCTGGTGCGGGGAGCTGCTACCGGAGGGCTGGGGTGTGGAGGTGGTACTGGAAAAACCGGACCGTGCAGGCGCACTGGAGCTCTTGAGCACCGAGCCTGCCCAACCTTACCTGGTTGAATGCTCACGGTCGCCCTGCCAGTGCGGCGAGGTGGAATAGCCCGCACTGGGCTATGCAGGCGAACCGGAGACACCGAGCGCAAGGCTGGTGCCATGTAAGCCGGCCCAAGGAGACGCACTGGGGACCAGCTGCGTAGAGCCGGCTTCATGGCATTAGGCTCGACGCTCAATCTAGCCCGGCAGACACGCGGAGCTGGAATATACCGCACCGGGCTATGCACCCGCACTGGAGACACCGTGCGCACCACTGCATAACACGGTGCCTGTCCGGTCTCTCTAGCCCCCCGGTAAGCACAGGGAGTCTGCTCAGGTCTCCTACCTGGCATAGCCATACTCCCTGTTAGCCCCCCCCCAAGAAATTTTTGGGGCTGCCTCTCAGGCTTCCATCCGCGTCGCCGTGCTGCCTTCTCATACCAGCGCCTCTCTGCTTTCACCGCCTCCATTCTACGGTAACCCTTCTCGCACTGCTCCAGCGAATCCCAGGCGGGCTCCGGCACTCTCCCTGGGTCGGCCGCCCACCTGTCGATCTCCTCCCAAGTAGTATACTCCATACTGTACTCCTCCTTGGGCTGTTCCTGTTGTTTCTTCTCCCGCTGCACCTTAGTGCGGCTACACTCCCCTGGTTTAGCCCAGGGTCCTCTCCCGTCGAGGATTTCCTCCCATGTCCAGAAATCCTTATTGCGCTTCTCCTCGCGCTGCTCCTGCCTGTTGACACGCTGCTTGGTCCGTTGGTGGTGGGTGATTCTGTAACGAGTTTCGTCTTCATACGAAGGAGAGTCGGACCAAAATGCAGCGTGTGGTTTACGATCCATGTTTATTAATAATACGAAACACGAATCTCCAATACAATACTACAAAACAAAACGTAACGAAACCCTAACAGCCTATATAGTGTGAACACAGGGACACATAGGACAGGAACAATCACCCACAAACACACAGTGAAACCCAGGCTACCTAAATATGGTTCCCAATCAGAGACAATGACGAACACCTGCCTCTGACTGAGAACCATATCAGGCTGAACATAGAAATAGACAAACAAGACATGAAACATAGAATACCCACTCAGATCACACCCTGACCAATCAAAACATAGAAAATACAAAGTAAACTATGGTCAGGGCGTGACACATCATTACAGAATATCCCAGTCCATGTGTATTTCATCACTACAGAATATCCCAGTCCATGTGTATTTCATCACTGACATCTTTACAGAATATCCCAGTCCATGTCTATTTCATCACTGACATCATTACAGAATATCCCAGTCCATGTGTATTTCATCACTGACATCATTGCAGAATATCCCAGTCCATGTGTATTTCATCACTACAGAATATCCCAGTCCATGTGTATTTCATCACTACAGAATATCCCAAGTCCATGTGTATTTCATCACTACAGAATATCCCAGTCCATGTGTATTTCATCACTACAGAATATCCCAGTCCATGTGTATTTCATCATTACAGAATATCCCAGTCCATGTGTATTTCATCACTGGCATCATTACAGAATATCCCAGTCCATGTGTATATAATCACTACAGAATATCCCAGTCCATGTGTATTTCATCACTGACATCATTACAGAATATCCCAGTCCATGTGTATTTCATCACTACAGAATATCCCAGTCCCTGTGCATTTCATCACTACAGAATATCCCAGTCCATGTATATTTCATCACTACAGAATATCCCCAGTCCATGTGTATTTCATCACTGACATCATTACAGAATATCCCAGTCCATGTGTATTTCATCACTACAGAATATCCCAGTCCATGTGTATTTCATCACTACAGAATATCCCAGTCCATGTGTATTTCATCACTGGCATCATTACAGAATATCCCAGTCCATGTGTATTTCATCACTACAGAATATCCCAGTCCATGTGTATTTCATCACTGACATCATTACAGAATATCCCAGTCCATGTGTATTTCATCACTGACATCATTACAGAATATCCCAGTCCATGTGTATTTCATCACTGACATCATTACAGAATATCCCAGTCCATGTGAATTTCATCACTACAGAATATCCCAGTCCATGTGTATTTCATCACTGACAACATTACAGAATATCCCAGTCCATGTGTATTTCATCACTGACATCATTACAGAATATCCCAGTCCATGTGTATTTCATCACTGACATCATTACAGCATTTCCCAGTCCATGTGTAGTTCATCACTGACATCACCACATAATATCCCAGTCCATGTGTATTCCATCACTACAGAATATCCCAGTCCATGTGTATTTCATCACTGGCTTCATTACAGAATATCCCAGTCCATGTGTATTTCATCACTACAGAATATCCCAGTCCATGTGTATTTCATCACTGACATCATTACAGAATATCCCAGTCCATGTGTATATCATCACTACAGAATATCCCAGTCCATGTGTATTTCATCACTACAGAATATCCCAGTCCATGTGTATTTCATCACTACAGAATATCCCAGTCCATGTGTATTTCATCACTGGCATCATTACAGAATATCCCAGTCCATGTGTATTTCATCACTACAGAATATCCCAGTCCATGTGTATTTAATCACTGGCATCATTACAGAATATCCCAGTCCATGTGTATTTCATCACTGGCATCATTACAGAATTTCCCAGTCCATGTGTATTTCATCACTGACATCACTACAGAATATCCCAGTCCATGTGTATTTCATCACTGGCATCATTACAGTATCCCAGTCCATGTGTATTTCATCACTGACATCATTACAGAATATCCCCAGTCCATGTGTATTTCATCACTGGCATCATTACAGAATATCCCAGTCCATGTGTATTTCATCACTACAGAATATCCCAGTCCATGTGTATTTCATCACTGACATCACTACAGAATATCCCAGTCCATGTGTATTTCATCACTACAGAATTTCCCAGTCCATGTGTATTTCATCACTGACATCATTACAGAATATCCCAGTCCATGTGTATTTCATCACTGGCATCATTACAGAATATCCCAGTCCATGTGTATTTCATCACTACAGAATATCCCAGTCCATGTGTATTTCATCACTGGCATCATTACAGAATATCCCAGTCCATGTGTATTTCATCACTGGCATCATTACAGAATATCCCAGTCCATGTGTATTTCATCACTACAGAATATCCCAGTCCATGTGTATTTCATCACTGGAATCATTACAGAATATCTCAGTCCATGTGTATTTCATCACTACAGAATATCCCAGTCCATGTGTATTTCATCACTGACATCATTACAGAATATCCCAGTCCATGTGTATTTCATCACTGACATCATTACAGAAAGTCCCAGTCCATGTGTATTTCATCACTACAAAATATCCCAGTCCATGTGTATTTCATCACTGACATCATTACAGAATATCCCAGTCCATGTGTATTTCATCACTACGGAATATCCCCAGTCCATGTGTATTTCATCACTACAGAATATCCCAGTCCATGTGTATTTCATCACTGACATCATTACAGAATATCCCAGTCCATGTGTATTTCATCACTGACATAATTACAGAATATCCCAGTCCATGTGTATTTCATCACTGACATCATTACAGAATATCCCAGTCCATGTGTATTTCATCACTGACATCATTACAGAATATCCCAGTCCATGTGGATTTCATCACTACAGAATATCCCAGTCCATGTGTATTTCATCACTGACATCACTACAGAATATCCCAGTCCATGTGTATTTCATCACTACAGAATATCCCAGTCCATGTGTATTTCATCACTACAGAATATCCCAGTCCATGTATATTTCATCACTACAGAATATCCCAGTCCATGTGTATTTCATCACTGACATTACAGAATATCCCAGTCCATGTGTATTTCATCACTGACATCATTACAGAATATCCCAGTCCATGTGTATTTCATCACTGGCATCATTACAGAATATCCCAGTCCATGTGTATTTCATCACTACAGAATATCCCCAGTCCATGTGTATTTCATCACTACAGAATATCCCAGTCCATGTGTATTTCATCACTGCAGAATATCCCAGTCCATGTGTATTTCATCACTACAGAATATCCCAGTCCATGTGTATTTCATCATTACAGAATATCCCAGTCCATGTATTTCATCACTGACATCATTACAGAAATCCCAGTCCATGTGTATTTCTTCACTACAGAATATCCCAGTTCATGTGTATTTCATCACTACAGAATATCCCAGTCCATGTGTATTTCATCACTGGCATCATTACAGAATATCCCAGTCCATGTGTATTTCATCACTGACATCATTACAGAATATCCCAGTCCATGTGAATTTCTTCACTACAGAATATCCCAGTCCATGTGTATTTCATCACTACAGAATATCCCAGTCCATGTGTATTTCATCACTGGCATCATTACAGAATATCCCAGTCCATGTGTATTTCATCACTGACATCATTACAGAATATCCCGGTCCATGTGTATTTCATCACTACAGAATATCCCAGTCCATGTGTATTTCATCACTACAGAATATCCCAGTCCATGTGTATATCATCACTACAGAATATCCCAGTCCATCTGTATTTCATCACTGACATCATTACAGAATATCCCAGTCCATGTGTATTTCATCACTGACATCATTACAGAATATCCCAGTCCATGTGTAGTTCATCACTGACATCATTACAGAATATCCCAGTCCATGTGGATTTCATCACTACAGAATATCCCAGTCCATGTGTATTTCATCACTGACATCACTACAGAATATCCCAGTCCATGTGTATTTCATCACTACAGAATATCCCAGTCCATGTGTATTTCATCACTACAGAATATCCCAGTCCATGTGTATTTCATCACTACAGAATATCCCAGTCCATGTGTATTTCATCACTGACATTACAGAATATCCCAGTCCATGTGTATTTCATCACTGACATCATTACAGAATATCCCAGTCCATGTGTATTTCATCACTGGCATCATTACAGAATATCCCAGTCCATGTGTATTTCATCACTACAGAATATCCCCAGTCCATGTGTATTTCATCACTACAGAATATCCCAGTCCATGTGTATTTCTTCACTGCAGAATATCCCAGTCCATGTGTATTTCATCACTACAGAATATCCCAGTCCATGTGTATTTCATCATTACAGAATATCCCAGTCCATGTGTATTTCATCACTGACATCATTACAGAAATCCCAGTCCATGTGTATTTCTTCACTACAGAATATCCCAGTCCATGTGTATTTCATCACTACAGAATATCCCAGTCCATGTGTATTTCATCACTGGCATCATTACAGAATATCCCAGTCCATGTGTATTTCATCACTGACATCATTACAGAATATCCCAGTCCATGTGAATTTCTTCACTACAGAATATCCCAGTCCATGTGTATTTCATCACTACAGAATATCCCAGTCCATGTGTATTTCATCACTGGCATCATTACAGAATATCCCAGTCCATGTGTATTTCATCACTGACATCATTACAGAATATCCCGGTCCATGTGTATTTCATCACTACAGAATATCCCAGTCCATGTGTATTTCATCACTGACATCATTACAGAATATCCCGGTCCATGTGTATTTCATCACTACAGAATATCCCAGTCCATGTGTATTTCATCACTACAGAATATCCCAGTCCATGTGTATTTCATCCCTACAGAAAGTCCCAGTCCATGTGTATTTGTGAGGGGTATTCCTTAGAATAATGTCCAATAGAGTTGATTTGTTAGGATTCGGTCTTGCAGGTGCATTAATTTATTGAGTGAGA
This sequence comes from Oncorhynchus clarkii lewisi, assembly GCF_045791955.1. Lineage (NCBI taxonomy): Eukaryota > Metazoa > Chordata > Actinopteri > Salmoniformes > Salmonidae > Oncorhynchus > Oncorhynchus clarkii. Next base: position 46,774,047 of record NC_092170.1, read on the forward strand.
TTCAGAGAGTCACACAGTTCTTTAAAAGAGTCCGATACAGACGTAAGCATGTCCCTATTCAAATCTCCTAAAATAATGAATTCAGAGTCATTTAGCTTGTGCGCAAAGAGAGTTAAGTGCGTCTGTAGTAGGGTGCCGTTTCAGAGACACAGCTGCAGAGTGTGGACAGGCCTTAAAGACGCTCTGTCCAGAAAGTATCTGTCTGGCCCCTGGTCAAGTATCGGACCCTGTCCTTAGCTGTCTGTCTGTCCTTAGCTAGCTAGCTGTCTGTCTGTCTGTCTTTAGCTGTCTGTCTGTCTTTAGCTGTCTTTAGCTGTCTGTCTGTCTGTCTGTCTGTCTGTCTGTCTGTCTTTAGCTGTCTGTCTGTCTTTAGCTGTCTGTCTGTCTGTCTGTCTTTAGCTGTCTGTCTGTCTGTCTTTAGCTGTCTGTCTGTCTTTAGCTGTCTGTCTGTCTTTAGCTGTCTGTCTGTCTGTCTGTCTGTCTTTAGCTGTCTGTCTGTCTTTAGCTGTCTGTCTGTCTGTCTGTCTGTCCTTAGCTGTCTGTCTGTCTCTGTCTGTCTGTTCTTAGCTGTCTGTTCTTAGCTGTCTGTTCTTAGCTGTCTGTCTGTCTTTAGCTGTCTGTCTGTCTTTAGCTGTCTGTCTGTCTCTGTCTGTCTGTTCTTAGCTCTCTGTTCTTAGCTGTCTGTTCTTAGCTGTCTGTCTGTCTGTCTGTCTGTCTTTAGCTGTCTGTCTGTCTTTATCTGTCTGTCTGTCTTTAGCTGTCTGTCTGCCTGCCTGCCTGCCTGCCTGCCTTTAAATCAGTCAGTCTGCAACCACTTACGGCCCCTCTAACTCTACAAACACACATTAAGGGTCTATGGAGAGAGAAAAGCTAGAGAGAGGGAGAGGGGGGTGATATGGAGGAAACGGACCCTGTAACCAGACCCTGCCTGTCTGTTTTCCTTAGCCCCAACTCTACCCCTTATTCTAAACCTAAACCTAATCCCAACCCTAACCCTAATCTTAGCAAGCAGATGCTTATCAACAAACAATATAACCATCTGTAGAGCATTTACTATGCGGACAATCCAAATAAAGTGGGACCATAAAGTCCAGGGAAGAGCTTGTGTTGCCTCAGCCCTCCCAAAAGAGTTAGTTCCAGAAAACTACTGGCATAAAAACACACGCATGCACGCACACTGAGAAAGAAAGAAAGAGAAAGATAGAGAGCGTGAAGGACAGACAGAGAATACAAATTCCATCTAGACACTGTTGTCCTATTTTATTTATCCTTTACTTTACCAGGTAAGTTGACTGAGAACACATTCTCATTTGCAGTAACGACCAGGGGAATAGTTACAGGGGAGATGAGGGGGCTGAATGAGCCAATTGTAAACGGGGGATTATTAGGTGATAGTTTGAGGGCCAGATTGGGAATTTAGCCAGGACACCAGGGTTAACACCCCTACTCTTACGATAAGTGCCATGGGATCTTTAATGACCTCAGAGAGTCAAGACACCCGTTTAACGTCCCATCCGAAAGACGGCACCCTACACAGGGCAGTGTCCCCAATCACTGCCCTGGGCATTGGGATATTTTTTTAGACCAGAGGAAAGAGTGCCTCCTACAGGCCCTCCAACACCACTTCAAGCAGCATCTGGTCTCCCATCCAGGAACTGGCCAGGGCCAACCCTGTTTAGCTTCAGAAGCATGCCAGCAGTGGTATTCAGGGTGGTCTGCTGCTGGTTAAAGGTCCAGTCGCCAGGACCACAAATACAAATTCCATCTAGACACTGTTGCCCTAGAGCACAGAACAAACTACACATACCTTGGCCTAAACATCAGCGCCACAGGTAACTTCCACAAAGCTGTGAACGATCTGAGAGACAAGGCAAGAAGGGCATTCTACGCCATCAAAAGGACCATAAAATTCGACATACCAATTAGGATCTGGCTAAAAATACTTGAATCAGTTATAGAACCCTTTGACCTTTATGGTTGTCTGGGGTCCGCTCACCAATCAAGAATTCACAAAACGGGACAAACACCAAATTGAGACTGCGTGCAGAATTCTGCAAAAATATCCTCTGTGCACAACGTTAAACCACAAATAATGCATGCAGAGCAGAATTAGGACGATACCCACTATTGATCAAAATCCAGAAAAGAGACGTTAAATTCTACAACCACCTAAAAGGAAGCGATTACCAAACCTTCCATAACAAAGCCATCACCTTCAGAGGGATGAACCTGGAGAAGAGTCCCCTAAGCAAGCTGGTCCTGGGGCTCTGTTCACAAACAGACCCCACAGAGCCCCAGGACAGCAGCACAATTAGACCAAACCAAATCATGAGAAAACAAAAAGATAATTATTTGACACATTGGCAAGAATTAACAAAAAAACTGAGCAAACTAGAATACTATTTGGCCCTAAACAGAGAGAACACTGTGGCAGAATACCTGACCACTGTGACTGACCCAAAATTAAGGAAAGCTTAGGAAAGCTTAGGAAGGCTCAGTGAGCATAGCCTTGCTATTGAGAAAGGCTGCCGTAGGCAGACATGGCTCTCAAGAGAAGACGGGCTATGTGCACACTGCCCACAAAATGAGGTGGAAACTGAGCTGCACTTCCTAACCTCCTGTCCAATGTATGACCATATTAGAGACACATATTTCCCTCAGATTACACAGATCCACAAAGAATTTGAAAACAAATCGGATTTTGATAAACTCCCATATCTACTGGGTGAAATCCCACAGTGTGCATCACAGCAGCAAGATTTGTGACCTGTTGCCACAAGAAAAGGGCAACCATTGAAGAACAAACGCCATTGTGAATACAACCCATATTTATGCTTATTTATTTTCCCTTTTGTACTTTAACCATTTGTACATCGTCACAATATGTACATAATATGACATTTGAAATGTCTTTATTCTTTGGGAACTTCTGTGAGTATAATATTTACTGTTACTTTTTATTGTTTATTTCACTATTGTATGTTATCAACTTCACTTGCTTTTGCAATGTTAACATGCGTTTCCCATGCCAATAAAGCCCCTTGAATTGAATTGAGAAAGAGAGAGACAGAGCGCATCTGATTAATCCATTTTAAAACTGCTTTACTTGGTGTTGGCCCAGACTGCAGACAGGACGTATGTTAACGGGTTCATAAAGAGAGCTGCTGCTGCTTTCAGGATCAAGCTGATGTTCACTGGTCCCCTGTTGAGAGGCTCTCTCCTCCACCTCAGGCTTTTATTAGAATCACATTGGAATAGGAAATATTTACAGAGCAGGCAACCTGCTGCAGAGAGAGAGCGGGGGAGGGGAGGGGGGAAACCTTTGAAGTCTGGCAGAGGATAGCAGAGGATAAAGTGGAAGGGAAGGCCCGCACCCGACTAACCCGCAAGTATAGAAAATGCACTGTACAGTCGGAGATACTGGAACAATATGTGAGAGGTTACTCTTCCATTTACCCCTCTGAACAGTACAGTTACTGTACCACCCGTCTTGTGACTGTCAAATTTGTATAGTGCCTCATCATCACACACATTTCCCAAACATTAGGTCACTGTTCTGTCCCTCCTTTCTCTTTATTTCAACTCTCCATCTTGTTAAATTAAACTGACTCCTTTATGCCTCAGCAGATCGGTGAGAACTTTTTCTGCTCAAGTTCCCAAAATAATTTGGCGTACATTTGACGTGCGAACAGTTAGACGCTAAAGCTTAGACTTACTCACTTACGCCAGATAATGGAAAAAACCTGTAGAATATACATATGAATTGCACAATAATTATACATTTATGGATTGTATTTTCTCTTTGTTCAACCTGCTTGATATCCACCCGCCCTTCATCCACAAAATATTTTGACCCTACTGTGTCTCCTTCCTGTTACTGTACTGTCTTCCTGTTACTGTACTGTCTCCTTCCTGTTACTTCACTGTCTGCTTCCTGTTTCTATCTGGGTCACCTGCTTGTGACGCCCTGTGATCCTTTAGCTCAGGATCACAGGGCGTCACAAGCAGGTGACCCAGATAGAAACAGGAAGCAGACAGTGAAGTAACAGGAAGGAGACACAGTACAGTAACAGGAAGACAGTACAGTAACAGGAAGGAGACACAGTACAGTAAGTAGACAGCCCTGGTTTCATATCTCTAAAGAGCCCAGGTTTAATATCTCTAAAGACAGCCCCAGTTTCATTACTCCAAAGAGCCCAGGTTTAATATCTCTAAAGACAGCCCCAGTTTCATTACTCTAAAGAGCCCAGGTTTAATATCTCTACAGACGGCCCCGGTTTCATATCTTCACAGGATATAGCAAAGCGTAACACACACACACACACATTTCACCATGGGCGACAGCTTAAATGGGGTCTGTGAGCAGGAACATGAAAGCTGGAACCCGGCAGTCCATCTCTGTGTGCTCATTAGAACTATGGAGCAGGACGAAGGTGAGAGGGAGAGAAAGAGAGAGGGAGATAAATTGTGTGTGAGATTGTAAGAAAGGAAAAGAGAGAGGGAGAGAAAAGGTGACAGAGAGAGAGAGGGCATAAGAAAGGCTTCCGTGGAGCTACTATCCTTTTAGTAAAAAAGCAGGAAAGGTCTTCCCTCTCCCTCCCACACCCCATGCATTCTAAGGAGACATCACACCTCCTGCTTTCTGAGGAGTCTTCACTCCTGCTTTCTAAGGAGCCATTACACCTGCTTTCAAAGGAGACATCACACCTCCTGCTTTCTGAGGAGTCTTCACTCCTGCTTTCTAAGGAGCCATTACACCTGCTTTCTAAGGAGACATCACACCTCCTGCTTTCTGAGGAGTCTTCACCCCTGCTTTCTAAGGAGCCATTACACCTGCTTTCTAAGGAGACATTACACCTCCTGCTTTCTGATGAGTCTTCACCCCTGCTTTCTAAGGAGCCATTACACCTGCTTTCTAAGGAGACATTACACCTGCTTTCTAAGGAGACATCACATCTCCTGCTTTCTGAGTAGTCTTCACTCCTGCTTTCTAAGGAGCCATTACACCTGCTTTCTAAGCAGACATTACACCTCCTGCTTTCTGAGGAGTCTTCACTCCTGCTTTCTAAGGAGACATTACACCTGCTTTCTAAGGAGCCATTACACCTGCTTTCTAAGGAGACATCACACCTCCTGCTTTCTAAGGAGTCTTCACTCCTGCTTTCTAAGGAGACATTACACCTGCTTTCTAAGGAGATATCATGCGGAGGGAAGTTCCTTAAAGTGGACTGCACTCGCTGATTTGGCCATGTTTTTTGTCTTTCCCCTCAATAACTACTGGCGGCCATGACAGAAGCCAAGTGTGAGTTGGCTAAGGGGTGTGGTTTGATGTGGCTGTTTCCCCCCACTCAATCACAACAAACAAACCTCCTGTAGGTTCAGTTCAAAATCTACAGGCAGATGTATGGTGAGATGCCGGAGGAAACTTTGTATAGGTCAGTAGCCTACAGAATAATACATTTAATTTATGTAGATATTCAAAACTAAGTGTTTTGATACCTTTCAAATGTAGTAACATAGAATGAAAAACCCTTTACATAATACCATAGAAGCAGTGGCATTGTCATTCCAAGCTGGTACAGACACTGTGCTAAGGAGACATTTTGTCTGATGGTAATATCTACCATGGTAACATGGTCATAGCTTCCTGTGTGGTGGTAATGGGGTTACCATGGTAACATGTCAGAGTGGTCATAGCTTCCTGTATGGTGGTAATAGGGTTACCATGGTAACATGTCAGAGTGGTCATAGCTTCCTGTGTGGTGGTAATGGGCTTACCATGGTAACATATCAGAGTGGTCATAGCTTCCTGTGTGGTGGTAATGGGGTTACCATGGTAACATGTCAGAGTGGTCATAGCTTCCTGTCTGGTGTCCCCAATACAACAAGAGTTCCTGATCCTGGTGTGGAACACTCAGGGTTTCTCCTTTTACTCACAAACACTCTGAGAGCCTCCAGCCTCCAACGATGCAATGTTGTCGTTCAGGCTCATTCAAAATAAAAGCCTGAAACTATGTATTGTGACACTAGACACATTAGGGAAGCCATAGAACAAGGAATCTGGTTGATATCTCATTCACTGCTCAATAGGGACGCATAGGAACGCAGAGCTTTCTAAATAAGAGTCCCTTCCTGATTGGAGTTTTCTCAGACTTTCGCCTGCAATATCCATTCTGTTATACTCACAGACAATATTTTTACAGTTTTGGAAACGTTAGAGTGTTTTCTATCCTAAGCTATCCTAATTATATGCATATTCTAGCATCTTGTCCTGACAAAATAGCCCGTTTACTTTGGGAACGTTATTTTTCCAAAAATGAAAATAGTGCCCCCTAGTTTCAAGAGATAACCTTTGGGCCAACTGGGGGCCCAAGGCTGGTTAGGAGACACAACTATTGTGATGAACTGAGATAATATTAGGGTAGCAATGTAATTCACCTTGTTAGGGCTAGGGTCCATTTTTCTCAATTTGCGCCTGACTGGCGTGCCCAAAGTAAACTGCCTGTTGCTCAGGCCCTGAAGCCAGAATATGTATATAATTGGTACCATTTAAAAGAAAACACTAACATAATGTAGGAGACTATTACACAATAGATATGGTAGGAGAAAATCTAAAGAAAACCAACCAGAATCTTTTTGTTGTTGTTGAGAGCCCATGCTCTTGCAATGGAAAGTATAGGGAAATAATATATTCTAGCTCTCAGGATGCATGGTTTCCACAGGGTGTCAGCAGTCTATGTTCAAGGTTTCAGTCTTGTAACTTCCAAAACAAATGAGAAAGAATAGTTTTAGAACAGGGACACAGTCTTGGCAATTTGTGTATGTGTGTGCGACGAAGACAGAACGCACCTGCTAAAATCGGTTTCCTATTGAACATACTTCTTTCCGTATTAAATATTATAGTTTGATAACATTTTAGGGTATCTGAGAAGTCAATAGAAACGTATTTTGACTTGTTGAAACAAAGTTTAGGGGTCGATTTTTGGATTTCTATCTCTGCATGTTGAACAAGTTTTTATCTAACAAAATGACACTACATGTTATAGCTGGGACCCTTTGGATGACAAATCAGAGGAAGATTTTGAAAAAGTAAGTGAATATTTAATGGATATTTGTGAATTTAGAAACCTGTGCCGGTGGAAAAATATTTTATGCTGTTTGCCTCTGTTCTTACCTCATTCCCTTTTTGTCTCCTCTCTCCCACCTCATCTTTCTTCATTGTTTTAAAAAGCACTTCATATGTGCTTTGAAGTACAGATTAAACTTGTGTTTATAATATAATATTACAATCATCATAATTATAATCCATGTATTATGTATTTATAACACCTGGATAATTAACTTCTTTCAATAAAGCGTTTCACCTTCTCTACTGGTTGAAATTAAGTATCTCCTTGAAATACTATCCTGTGTCCTGTGTTAATGGGAGTTAATGCAGATATGCATAGTTTATGCATAGTTTTTTCTTCTGTATATATGAATTACAAATCAGCCTTTACTTAAACCATGTTTCTAGTCTATTGCATAGATGTGTAATCATTGATGTCCCAGGAGTTGTAAAAGCTGTTGAAGTGTATAATTGTAATACATACATGCAGACACAGCATCATTCGAATAATGGAGTTTGATACACCTGGTATTGGATATGACTGAAAAATTTTGTTTCAGAGATTCATGCCTGAACCACACCTTTACTTGCCAAGGTAGAGTACATGATCAGTGAATATATTCAATATACAGGCTACAATGTGGGGATCTCATGCATGGTAATAACTACAGTACATGTAAATAGGACTTTCATCCTTGGCACAATAAAGTTATGTTATTCTACTTTATCTATAGGCTCCATTAATGCCATTCAGACGTGAAGTTGATACAACAACTATGATAGCTGAGGTTCATAGATTGGTATGAATATTAGTTCAGAATCTAACGTTTCAGATTGGCTACATACTGTAGCTAGCTACACATCCATAGGCATACAGTTATTTTTATCCTCCACTACGCAATAAGCAAGTAAATAGTGAGCTATGTTAAATCAGCTAGATTGCAAGGCAAGCTTACACAATTGTACATTCAATTTGCAGAAAATGCTTAAGCTAGCTAGATTCTTTACATCCCTAAAATATTAAACACAAATATAAAATTCCTTCTCCTGTCATAACACTAGATAGCTAGCTGGCTAATGTTAGCTAGTCAGATAACTCGCTAAATAGCGATTTTGGTAAATTAACTTTATGACAAACATATATGCAAACATTTGTCTCTACATTAAGGGGGAGTAGAAGGTGGAAAAGAGTTTCCTAGTTAGAGGCAGAAGTTTGACATTTAGAATATAGGTAGAATATGGATTGGCAGCGGATACAGAGGAAGAGAATGTCGAGAGGAGGAAGTGAAAGGATGATAGGTCTTCTGGAAGTTTCGCTCAGCTGTCTGCAGCCTTCTTCCGTAAGCTCGCAATGAGTCACTCAACCACGGAGCAGGAGGGGAGGGCCGAGCCGGCCGGGAGGAAAGGAGACAGTGCGAGTGATAGGATGCAGAAAGGGAGGAGAGTAGGGTCAAAGAGGCAGAATCAGGAGACAGGAGGGATAAGGATTTAGCAGAAGGTCGAGAGAGAAAGAGAGCGAAGATTACGATGGTGCATGATCGTCTGGGTAGGGGCTGAGTGGTTAGGGTTGGAGGAAAGGGAGACGGAAAAGGAAACAAAGTAGTGATCAGAGACCTGGAGGAGGTGACAGTGAGATTAGTAGGAGAACAGAGACCTGGAGGAGGTTACAGTGAGATTAGTAGGAGAACAGAGACCTGGAGGGGTGTTGCAGTGAGATTGTTCTCCTACTAGAGACCTGGAGGAGTGTTGCAGTGAGATTAGTAGGAGAACAGAGACCTGGAGGAGGTTACAGTAAGATTAGTAGGAGAACAGAGACCTGGAGGGGTGTTGCAGTGAGATTAGTAGGAGAACAGACCTGGAGGTGTGTTGCAGTGAGATTAGTTGGAGAACAGAGACCTGGAGGGGTGTTGCAGTGAGATTAGTAGGAGAACATAGACCTGGAGGGGTGTTGCAGTGAGATTAGTAGGAGAACAGAGACCTGGAGGAGGTTACAGTGAGATTAGTAGGAGAACAGAGACCTGGAGGAGGTTACAGTGAGATTAGTAGGAGAACAGAGACCTGGAGGGGATTCACAGTGCGATTAGTAGGAGAACAGAGACCTGGAGGGGGTTACAGTGAAATTAGTAGGAGAACAGAGACCAGGAGGGGGGGGGGGGGGGGTGCAGTGAGATTCGTCGGAGAACAGAAACCTGGAGGGGGTTACAGTGAGATTAGTCGGAGAACAGCCTCTAGTGAAGACGAGGTCAAGCATATTGCCTGCCTTGTGAGTTGGAGGAGATTGGGAAAGGGTGAAAGCTCATTGAGGGACTCTCCAAGGGCACCTGGTGGGCGATAGATAACAATAATGTTAAGCTTGAGTGGATAAATGACAATGACAGCACAGAATTCAAATGAGGAGATGGACAGGTGAGAGAGGGAGAAAATATAAAATCTCCATTTAGGAGTAGACCTGTGCCACCACCAAGATGACCAGATGCTCCCTGACTATTAGAGAAAATGTAGTCAGATGAAGAGAGAACAGCTGGAGTAGCACTGTTGTCTGGGGTGATCCATGTCTCTGTCAGGACCAAAAAGTCAAGCTTCTCTCTCTCCCTCTCCCCCTCTCCCTCCGTCCCCTAAGGGTGCTGGAGGCAATTATACCCGTTTGCTCTTTAGAAAGAGTCTTTGGTCTTCCCCTGGAATAACACACTTGGGTAGCTGACAAGCCAATCATGGATGGAGAGAGAGAGCGAGATGGAGAGAGAGAGAGTAAGTAACCAGTAAGACTCTCTGAACCAAACAGCACAGCTGTGAATGATGACGAACATGTACCACCAGACAACATGTTGATAGGTAGAGTATCTGTATTGATGTACCACCAGACAACATGTTGATAGGTACAGTATCTGTATCAGCTGTGAATAAAATAGAAGATGAAAAACAAGTGTAATATTTGTACATTGTTAAATTAGCAGAACACTCATGGTTATATTAGCAGAACACCGATGGTTATTCATATATTTATATATCTATATATGTAAACTCATTTCATGAATTTCCCGTCGACCAGTTCTCGTGCTGATGTTGCTTCCAGAGGCAGTTTGGAACTCGGTAGTGAGTGTTGCAACTGAGGACAGACATTTTTTTTGCATTAGGTGCATCAGCACGCGCCGGTCCGGTTCTGTGACCTTGTGTGGCCTACTACTTTAAGGTTAAGCTGTTGTTGCTCCTAGACGTTTCTACTTCACAATAACAGAATTTACAGTTGACAATGGCAGCTCTAGCAGGGCAGACATTTAACTAACTGACTTGTTGGAAAGTTGACGTCCGGTGCCATGTTGAAAGTCATTGAGCACTTCAGTAAGGCCATTCTATTGCCAATGCTTGTCTACTGAGATGTCTTGACTCTCTGCTCGATTTTATACACCTGTCAGCAACAGGGTGTGGCTGAAATATTCAAATCCACTAATTTGAAGGGGTGTCTCATGAAACACATTCCAGACACTGGTACTTCTTGCTATCTTGGCATAACTGTAATTGAAAGATAAATATTGCTAGCTAGATAGGTTCGCCAGCTGTCGCTATCCTCAAGCTATCCTAGTTAGCTAGCTGCTGTCAAGTTTGCTAAGCACAAGGTCAGCACAGGCTTTGTCCAACAAATATAAATTAATTAGCAGTTAACATTTAAACAGTCGGCAGTGAAAGTCTGCACACCCTTTGCCTTTGTCTTCACATTTTGATGCCTTAAAATACAATCTAAAAAGTGATTAAATTAGATTGTTTCCTTATCAATCTACACAGCCTACCCCACATTTTCAAAGTCAAATAGAAATTATAGAACATTTTCCAAATGACTATGAAATACAAAATGAGAATGTATGGATTGTGTAGAGTTAGTACTTGGCTGCCATTACAGTTGTGAATAATTTTGAATAATATTCTACTTTGCACATCTATTAGGGTAACATACAGTGCATTCAGAAATGATTCAGACCGCTTTTTTTAAAATGTTTTGTTATTTTACAGCCAATTTCTAAAATTAATTAAAACACACAATTTACCATAATGACAAAGCAAAAACGGTTTCTTAGACCCTTTCCTCAGGAATTTGTTGAAGCACCTTTGGCATCGAGTACAGCCTCGAGTCTTCTTGTGTATGATGCTACAAGCTTGGCACACCTGTATTTAGGGAGTTTATCCCATTCTTCTCTGCAGATCCTCTAATACTCTGTCAGGTTGGATGGGGAGCGTGGCTGCACAACAATTTTCAGGTCTCTCCAGATGTTCGGTAGGGTTCAAGTCCGGGCTCTGGTTGGGCCACTCAAGGACATTCAGAGACTTGTCCCGAAGCCACTCCTGTGTTGTCTTGGCTGTGTGCTTAGGGTCGTTGTCCTGTTGGAAGGTGAACCTTCACCTAAGTCTGAGAGCTCTGGAGCAGGTTTTCATCGAGGATTGCTCTGTACTTTGCTCCGTTCATATTTCCCTCAATCCTGACTCATCTCCCAGTCCCTGCCACAGCATGATGCTTTCACCAACATGCTTCACTGTAGGGATGGTGCCAGGTTTCCTCCAGACTTGAAGCTTGGCATTCAGGCCAATGAGTTCTATCTTGGTTTCATCAGACCAGAGAATCTTGTTTTTCATGGTCTGATAGGCCTTTAGGAGCCTTTTGCCAAGTCCAAGCGGGCTGTTATATATATTTTACTGAGGAGTGGCTTCTGCCTGGCCACACTACCATAAAGGCTTGATTGGTGGAGTGTGCAGAGATGGTTGTCCTTCTCGAAGGTTCTCCCATCTCCACAGAGAAGCTCAGGAGCTCTGTCAGAGTGTCAATCAGATTCTTGGTCATCTCCCTGACTAAGGCCCTTCTCCCCCTATTCTCAGTTTGTCAAGCCAGCTCTAGGAAGAGTCTTGGTGGTTCCAAACTTCTTCCATTTAACCTCTTGATAGAGGCCGCTGTGTTCTTGGGGACCTTGAATGCAGCATACATGTCGAGAGCATCCTGGCGGGCTGTATCACCGCCTGGTATGGCAACTGCACCGCCCTCAACCGTAAGGCTCTCCAGAGGGTAGTGAGGTCTGCACAACGCATCACCGGGGGCAAATTACCTGCCCTCCAGGACACCTACACCACCCGATGTCACAGGAAGGCCATAAAGATCATCAAGGACATCAACCACCCGAGCCACTGCCTGTTCACCCCGCTATCATCCAGAAGGCGAGGTCAGTACAGGTGCATCAAAGCTGGGACCGAGAGACTGAAAAACAGCTTCTATCTCAAGGCCATCAGACTGTTAAACAGCCACCACTAACACTGAGTGGCTGCTGCCAACACACTGACACTGACTCAACTCCAGCCACTTTAATAATGGGAATTGATGGGAAATGATGTAAATATATCACTAGCCACTTTAAACAATGCTACCTTATATAATGTTACTTACCCTACATTATTCATCTCATATGCATACGTATATACTGTACTCTATATCATCGACTGTATCCTTATGTAATACATGTATCACTAGCCACTTTAAACTATGCCACTTTGTTTACATACTCATCTCATTTGTACATACTGTACTCGATACCATCTACTGTATCTTGCCTATGCTGCTCTGTACCATCACTCATTCATATATCCTTATGTACATATTCTTTATCCCCTTACACTGTGTACAAGACAGTAGTTTTGGAATTGTTAGTTAGATTACTTGTTATTACTCTATTGTCGGAACTAGAAGCACAAGCATTTCGCTACACTCGCATTAACATCTGCTAACCATGTGTTTGTGACAAATAACATTTGATTTGATTTGATTTGACATGTTTGTGGTACCCTTTCCCAGTTCTGTGCCTCGACACAGTCCTGTCTCTGAGCTCTACAGACAATTTCTTTGACCTAATGGCTTGGTTTTTGCGCTGACATTCACTATCAACTGCAGGACCTCATATAGACATGTGTGTGCCTTTCCAAATCATGTCCAATCAATAGAATTTACAACAGGTGTACTCCAATCAAGTTGTAGAAACATCAAGTATGATCAATGGAAACAGGATGCACCTGAAATTCGAGTCTCATAGCAAAGGGTCTGAATACTCATTCAAGAGTTTTTATTTTGAACATTTTCTGTAAAATAGTGAAAAAAAATAGTGAATACATCAAAGTTATGAAATGACACATATGCAATCATGTAGTAAGCAAAAGTGTTAAACAAATCAAAATATATTTTATATTTGAGAATCTTCAAAGTAGCCACCCTTTGCCTTGATGAAAGCTTTGGACACCCTTGGCATTCTCTCAAACAGCTTCACCTAGAATGCTTTTCCACCAGTCTTGAAGGAGTTCCCACATATGCTGAGCACTTGTTGGCTGCTTTTTCTTCACTCTGCGGTCCAACTCATCCCAAACCATCTCAACTGGGTTGAGGTCGAGAGTTTGTTGAGGCCAGGACATCTTATGCAGCACTCCATCACTTTCCTTCTTTGTCAAATAGCCCTTACACAGCCTGGAGGTGTTTTGGGTCATTGTCCTGTTGAAAAACAAATGATTGTCCCACTTAGCCCAAACAATATGGGATGGCGTTTCACTGCAGAATGCTGTAGTATCCATGCTGGTTAATTGTGCCTTGAAATCTAAATAAATCACTGACAGTGTCACCAGCAAAGCACCCACA